>NW_021822857.1:0-104010 GCF_901001165.1 Salmo trutta | reverse complement strand
GAGAAGAAGAGAGAGGAGAGAGAGAGAAGGGGGGGGGGGGGGTGGGGTAGAGAGAGACAGGAGAGAGAGGAGAGAGAATAAAGAGAGGGGGGGGGTGGGGTAGAGAGAGACAGGAGAGAGAGGAGAGAGTATAAAGAGAGAGGGGGGTGGGGTAGAGAGAGACAGGAGAGAAGAGGAGAGAGTATAAAGAGAGGGGGGGGGCAGTCTAGAGGGGAAATAACTGGAGACATAGAATAACTAGAGTTAGAGGGTCCCCCTACAGTATGTGATGAGACCATCTCTTTACATATTATATTACATCCTGTTGAAATACTGGGGTTTTTGTGCAGCTGTACTTGTTGTCTGTATCACTGTGTTGACTCACAGCACAGAAGTACATGCCGCTGTCTCCTGTCTCCAACTTCTTCACTGTGAAAGATCCACTCTCAACTACAGTCTTCTTGGCTGAGAATTTGTCTTCACTGAAATCCCCTGAATACTCAGGTTTGGAACTGGAAGTAGTGTAAACTACCTGCTTCATTCCCTCTCCTGGAAGCTGTCTGTACCAGTACATCTGGAAGTAGGTTACATCCTTAGTGTGACTGCAGTTCATTGGAGCATCGCTGTCTTTCAGTCCCCACAGTATGGTGGGTATCTGAGTGACTTCACTCCCCTCAACAAGACCTGTAAGAAAACAGTGAGAAAGAAATCAATAGAGTTAGGTACAGTTAGACCTGAATACATCAAGACTCAGTTGAAGTGAACATATGCTTGGAAACATCAGTATATATAACTAGAGAAGACCGTCATTGTAAATAAGAATTTTGTTCTTAACTTTCCTGGTTAAATAAATTAAACATAATGAAACTGTACCTGCAGCACAGAGCAGTGAGACAGTAACAGTGAAGAGAAATGTGAACATGTTTGATCACGTTATATGTGAGAGTGCTGGAAAGAGTCTGGTATCAATGTATATAAAACAAGAGGAGTGTCACATAGATGAATAGATGACAATCAGTAGACCACGGCAGGTTCCACCATATTCAACATGTCAGTGAAGTGGGAGGGACTGATGATCTGAATACATCATGCTAATTAGTAGTTCAGACTGTAGAGACATTCACATTATTAAAGTTAGAGGTCCCCCTACAGTCCATGATGAGACCATCAGCTCTTTACATATTATATTCTATCCTATAGAGCTCGCCAGCTTGTAGTCCTAAAACACGGCAATGAGTCAGCATTTTCTACCTCTGGTTCATTGACCATTGCTATGGGAGAAATGAAGGGGAAAATAATGGGGTTTTGGGATATAAGGTCTGAAGTTAACACAGGCTTTGGAGATGTTATACGTTTTGTTCTGTGCAAAAACTTAAAACCTCTCTGGGCTAGGGTCTAGTTTCCTGAATTTATGCCTGACTGACGTGCCCAAAGTAATCTGCCTGTTTCTCAGGCCCAGAAGCCAGGATTTGCATATAATTGGTAACCTTGAATAGAAAACACTTTGAAGTTCATAAAACTGTTAAAATGATGTCTGAGACTATAACAGAATTGATATGGCAGGCGAAAATCTGAAGAAAATCCGACCAGAAATTATTCCTTTGAGCTCCCAGGCTCTTATTATGTAAACCTATTGTTTCTACGCATGTCCGTCACCCAGATTGCAATTCCAATGGCTTCCACTATATGTCAATAGTCTTTTTCAAGGTTTCAGGATTCTTTTTTGAAAAACGAACAAGTATTTGGAGTTTTTCTTAGGTTACCACCTGTAGCAAATCAGTCTTTCGGCGTGCGAGGCAGATGGCGAACGCTTATGAATTTGCATTTCCTATTGAAACATACTTCTTTCCGTGTGAAATATTATAGTTTATTTACATTTTAGAGTACCTGAGGATTAAATAGAAACATCGTTTGACTTGTTTGGACGTAATTTAGCGGTTGCTTTTTGGACCCCTTTGTCTGCCTGTTGAACGAGTGGATTACTGAAATCAATGGCACCAACTAAACTGACTTTTGGGATATAAAGAAGGATTTTATTGAACAAAACGACCATTCATGTTGTAGCTGAGACCCTTGGGATTGCAAACAGAGGAATATCTTCAAAGGTAAGTGATTTATTTTATCGCTATTTGTGATTTTGTGATGCCTGTGCTGGTTAAAAAATATGTTGATGTAGGATGTAGGGCGCCATCCTCAGACAATCGCATGGTATGCTTTTGCAATAAAGCCTTTTTGGAATCTGACAACGCAGTTAGATTAACAGTAAGTTAAGCTTTTAAATTATATAAGACACTTGTATGTCCATGAATGTTTAATATTATGAATATTTATTTGAATTGGGCACCCTCCAATTTCACACCGGATGTTGTCGGCTTTGTCCGCTAGCGGGACACCTAGCCCTAATCAACAATCGGTGCTATGGCATACATAACCATACCATCTGCATACAGATTAATATGAAGGGATTTAATACAAAGGCCAATATTATTTATATGAAGAGTAAAGAGAACTGGTCCCAATACTGAGCCCTGTGGTACACCTACTATCGAGGAAACTAGAATCAACACCATCAGAACGCACACATTGTGTCCTGTCTGTCAGAAAGCTCTTAAACATTTGCAAGACTTATTGTCCAGACTCATTTCAGATAGTTTTTGAATGAGTAAGGAATGTTCAATGGTGTTGAATGCCTTGGAAAGGTCTTGAAATATGGCAGCACAATGATTTTTATGATCTATGCAATTTAAATCATTATCTATAACAAGCATAACAGCTGAAACAGCGTTGCCAAAGACATTAGAGAAAGGAGATAGGAATCCCATTGGTGTTCAAATGCCCACCTAGCAGACTATCGACCAATCGAGTTCATGTTGTCATGTTGCGTCACGCGGTTGCTAAACTAACCATCACGCAATCCCTTCTCAAAGTCAGGATATGAGTCGAGAAACTTTTCTATTTTCCTCGAAAGTAGGTAATGTCACGATTCCAAAGCTACAAAATATTAGAGATATCAAGTTTATTATCCGTAATGTTCTACTTCTTGTTGATGAAATCCATGCTTATGTATAACCCCATCATGGTAGATATCCCAGCTATCCAGTTGATCTGGGCCGATTCCAGCTGAGAGTCAGACTCGGACGACATCAATGTGGCCCGAGTCTGGTCCGCCTTCAGCAGTACTACTTATGGTGAGGATGCGGGGATTGAACTCGGGCAGATTCCGGTGTTAGTAATCTGGCCCAATGTAATTACTTGGGGCACAGGCCAATGTGGCTACTCTCTGGCAGATGATTACATGGGCTGCTTTATATAATTAACATTTCATTATTTATTTATCCATATTTTATCATTGTTTCTGTGATCAAAAAATACATTTAACATTTAAATGAAATTCTTTAAGAGTCCTGTGTAGTATTTTAGTATTTTGATACATTGTGCAAGGCAATTGATAAGCATTTAGAACTTTGTGGATGGAGCCTCCTGAGTGGTGCAGCGGTCTAAGACACTGCATCGTAGTGCAAACTGTGTTGCTACAGATGCTGCTTCGAGACCCGTGCCGGACGCCACCGGGAGACCCATGAGGGCGAAGCACAATTGGCTCAGCATCGTCTGAGTTAGGGAGGGTTTGGCCGGCAGGGATGTCCTTGTCCCATCACGCTGTAGAGACTCCGTGGCAGGCCAATTGCATGCATGGTGACACGGTCAACAGGTGTATAGTGTTTACTCCCACACAAAATGATTTTATGTGGATGTGTATAATTTCTATGTGTCAAATGTGTAAAAGTCATATTTAAAATGAAGAAATCGGGTAATTTTGTATACATTTATTTACATTTGCATATGGTCGCTTCTGTGGGGATTCTGGTAAGATTCCGGCAAAGTAAGGCTGAATTCCGGTAAACGGATACGGCCCGATGTACTTGTGGTGATTCATCGTTGCTAGCTGGGATTTCAGAGCAGCTTCAGTCTCTAGGTTTACCCCATCATGGTAGATATATCAGAGCAGCTTCAGTCTCTAGGTTTACCCCAGCATGGTAAATATATCAGAGCAGCTTCAGTCTCTAGGTTTACCCCATCATGGTAGATATATCAGAGCAGCTTCCAGTCTCTAGGTTTACCCCATCATGGTAGATATATCAGAGCAGCTTCAGTCTCTAGGTTTACCCCATCATGGTAGATATATCAGAGCAGCTTCAGTCTCTAGGTTTACCCCATCATGGTAGATATATCAGAGCAGCTTCAGTCTCTAGGTTTACCCCATCATGGTAGATATATCAGAGCAGCTTCAGTCTCTAGGTTTACCCCATCATGGTAGATATATCAGAGCAGCTTCAGTCTCTAGGTTTACCCCATCATGGTAGATATATCAGAGCAGTTTCACCTGCTGATACCACAGTATGGTGTTGTAGCTGGGGAGAGTGTGTTCCACCTGCTGATACCACAGTATGGTGTTGTAGCTGGGGAGAGTGTGTTCCACCTGCTGATACCACAGTATGGTGTTGTAGCTGGGGAGAGTTGTTCCACCTGCTGATACCACAGTATGGTGTTGTAGCTGGGGAGAGTGTGTTCCACCTGCTGATACCACAGTATGGTGTTGTAGCTGGGGAGAGTGTGTGAACAGGACAAGGACAGCAGTTTCTCCAGAACTCTGAAATACTGAAGATGGAGACTGAAGAACGCTGGAGCAGAGAAGCTCACCTGTACAGAAGAGGAGAGAGAGACCTGTTTGTTATAACTACTGTAGTCATTCAGGAAATATATGGAATTATAGATTATTTTAGACGGTATCTAATAGTGATCAAGTATTATCAAGAGATTCACGTTCAGAGGTGAAAAAATATCCAACAGTGAAGGATTCTTAGTTCAACACTGAGTCATGATGAACATTCAAAAGGACATGGATCTTCAACTCTCAGACTCCTTACTACACACCATAGTTTACTGTGGTACTGTTGTCGGTTGAGTCCACATGGATTGTTGATCTGTAAACTCCACCTACAGGAAAGACATGATATCATACCATACTGTATCATGGGTCTCCTGTAGATCAGAGGGAACCTCCCCTTTCTGTTAGACCAGCTGGTGAGTGTTTTGGCATTGAATCAGAGTCAGATACAGTGTGATGTTAATACAGGTGTGATTAGTCTACAGTACACCAGGGAGGAGGTTTTTGTAGAGCTGAGAGGGGAGATCTGATGCACTGTGTAAACTAGCAGCAACAGTAATACACAGCACTGCTATTTGGAGTTAGTTGATTGATGGTTAAGGTGCTGGTACCACCTGCATTAGCATCTCCTTCTATATCAAATCCAGCCTCAGGAGATCCAGTTTTCCCATACAGGTATCCTAATAGCACCAATTCTCTGTAGTCGGATTGCTTGTACCAGAGGATGACATTATAGGTTGATATACTATGTGAACACTCCATCTTAGCCAACTCTCCCTGGTTCTTGTACAGGGCTGCAGGACTCTGGTGAACCTGGTTACTGAGAGAAGAACCTGGAGAGAGAGAGAGACAGAGAGAGAGAGAAAGACAGAGAGAGAGAGATAGAGACAGAGAGAGACAGAGAGACACAGAGAGAGAGACAAAGAGAGACAGAGAGAGAGAGAGAGACAGAGAGAGAGACAGAAAAAATTCTAAATTTTCACCTGAAACATAAACTATCAAATGAGGATATTAGTAGTTGATGAAATCAATGATCTGAATACCTGCAGCCCAGGCTGTGTAACCCATGGTGATGGAGATAAGAATTCTGATCATGTTGACTCACTGTTAAGGAGACAGAAAGAATGAGACAGACAAACCACTCCACATGAATTAGAGGTGGCTTCTCATCAACTCATCTCAGTGATCTTATAAAGGGATGCTGCCTCCTTATGAGAACATCTAAACCATCAGAGACCTGAGATGAACCCTGCAGGAGGAGTCTATGTGGGACAGGAAGCAGGGTTTAGTAGAGCAGAGAAGGAGATCTGATGCACTGCTATCTGGAGTTAGTTGATTGATGGTTAAAGGAAATATTCACCCATTTTGAATGTTATATTATTTTTGTGGATCTCTGAGTGAGGTCTTATTAATGCCATGGGTCATTTCATGTTTTAATGTGTATCTGAGTTATTTGCAGTCCAAGCAGTCAGACATTCGTCTGGTATGACGTAGTACTGTTGATAAAGTGATAAAGAGTGGCCAACCTCCCGGCCCTCTTCAGTGACCCTATGATCACTCGGCTACACATCTAGATGCCTCCCGACTCTCACTAACACGACTAGAAGCCACTACTTCACCCGGATTCCGGCCGTAAGCTCTGGACCTTTGCAGCGGATCATCGCTGCTAGCTAGCTGCTACCGAGTGGCTATAATGGCTATTGTCCTTTTCCCGAACCTAGCACCAGTTAGCCGTGAGCCAGGCGCATCTCCCCGGCTAGCAACAAAAATTACTACAACCACAATACCTCTTTCGCCAACATGGCCTGGACCCTTTGTCGAAAAGAATTCCCCCGCCGTTCCACCACGACTGGTCTGCCGAAGTATACCCATCCGCTGTGCCCCTAACCGACCTTTGCCGGACGTCGGAGAAGGCGCTTCTACTAGCCCCGGCCTGCTAACTTTAAACGCTGTGTCTCCCGCTTGCTAGTTAGTAACGACTACCCAGCCGCTTCCCTGTTTCATCTATTGCTGTTCACTGGACCCTATGATCACTTGGCTACACAGCTGATGCCTGCTGGACTGTTCATTAGTCATGGTACTCCATTTTGTTTATTTTGTTTATCTGTCGGCCCCAGCCCCGAACTCAGGCCCTGTGTGTAGTTAACTGACCCTCTCTGCCCATTCATCACCATTTTACCTGTTGTTGTTGTCTTAGCTGATTAGCTGTTGTTGTCTTACCCATTGTTGTCTTCGTTGTCATGCTGAAAGACCCAGCCACGACCCATCTTCAATGCTCTTACTGAGGGAAGGAGGTTGTTGGCCAAGATCTCGCGATACATGGCCCCATCCATCCTCCCCTCAATACGGTGCAGTCGTCCTGTCCCCTTTGCAGAAAACCATCCCCAAAGAATGATGTTTCCACCTCCATGCTTCACGGTTGGGATGGTGTTCTTTGGGTTGTACGCTTCCTTCTTCTTCCTCCAAACACGGCGAGTGGAGTTTAGACCAAAAGCTCTATTTTGTCTCATCAGACCACATGACCTTCTCCCATTCCTCCTCTGGATCATCCAGATGGTCATTGGCAAACTTCAGATGGGCCTGGACATGCGCTGGCTTGAGCAGGGGGACCTTGCGTGCGCTGCAGGATTTTAATCCATGACGGCGTAGTGTGTTACTAATGGTTTTCTTTGAGACTGTGGTCCCAGCTCTCTTCAGGTCATTGACCAGGTCCTGCCGTGTAGTTCTGGGCTGATCCCTCACCTTCCTCATGATCATTGATGCCCCACGAGGGGATATCTTGCATGGAGCCCCAGACCGAGGGTGATTGACCGTCATCTTGAACTTCTTCCATTTTCTAATAATTGCGCCAACAGTTGTTGCCTTTTCACCAAGCTGCTTGCCTATTGTCCTGTAGCCCATCCCAGCCTTGTGCAGGTCTACAATTTTATCCCTGATGTCCTTACACAGCTCTCTGGTCTTGAAAAAGAGGTTAGAGTCTGTTTGATTGAGTGTGTGGACAGATGACTTTTATACAGGTAAGGAGTTCAAACAGGTGCAGTTAATACAGGTAATGAGTGAAGAACAGGAGGCCTTCTTAAAGAAAAACTAACAGGTCTGTGAGAGCCGGAATTCTTACTGGTTGGTAGGTGATCAAATACTTATGTCATGCAATAAAATGCAAATTAATTACTTAAAAATCATACAATGTGATTTTCTGGATTTTTGTTTTAGATTCCATCTCTCACAGTTGAAGTGTACCTATGATAAAAAATGACATGCATTGTAAGTAGGAAAATCGGCAGTGTATCAAATACTTGTTCTCCCCACTGTATACATATACACATACACACATTCAACCATGCTCAGTCACTCAATACAGTATGTAGCCCTTATATCTGATGATGTCTGGACAGAAAAAGTATGACACTCCATACTCTTTTTGTACAAACAGCATCAGATACATGGTCTACACATATGGAGACAGAGTGTCACCAGGCCCAGGCCCCCAAGGACCCTCCCATACCGCATTCCCTGGCCCAGGCCCTCTACGGCCCTCCCATTCCACATTCCCTGGCCCAGGCCCCATAGAGGCCCTCCTATACCACATTCCCTGGCCCAGGCCCCCTAGGGCCCTCCCATACCGCATTCCCTGGCCCAGGCCCCCTAGGGCCCTCCCATACAACGTTCCCTGGCCCATGCCCCCTAGGGACCTGCTGCACCACTGGCCCTGGTCCAGGCACCCATACTGTCCCACACACATTTAGAAAGCATCTGAATCCCAAATGACACCCTATTCCCTATATACGGCACACTTTTGACCAGTGCCCAGACCAGTGCAATCTTCCACCGTTGGACTGGTGTATCTCACATACCCAATGAGTTTCAGAGCAGTGTTTTGGGCTGACTGTTGGTACCACAGTATCATGTAGTAATTTGGATCAGTGTGTCAAGCTTGGGTGTAGTGGGTGAGGAATCAAATGCAGGAAGCTGCGATACAGGGTAGTGGCTTTAATAAGCACAACGGCAAAAACACAAGCCTTCCCAAAACAGCGATCAAAGCGCACAACAAAACAAGGTGCCCCAAACACAGGGGACAAAACACTGTTGGTGCAAACACACGCACTACTGCAAAATACAAAATCAGAGTGTCACCAAGCAAAGCAAACAGAGAAACACAATCACGTACAAAAACCATACATCCTACGCTAACCTAAATAACCCCCCCTTTCTAATGACTAACCCAAAACAGGTGCGTGCCTACCTAGACCTAACCAAACGAAAGTGAAACAAAACAGGGATCGATGGCAGCTAGTAGTTCGGCGACGACGACCGCCGAGCCCCGCCCGGCCGAGGAGGGGCGCCACCATCTGTCACAGTCGTGACACAGTGTGTCTGCAGGTGAGTTGAACTTTATCTTCAGGTCCTTTTAGTATTGCAGTAGGAGTCTGGTGAACTTTGTCTGTTTGTGACAGCCCTGTGGATGAAAACAGACAATATGAAATATACAGTATTACTCAGCATATAGACAGCAATATATTTCAGTAGTAAATCTATCTTTCATGAAGGATTTAGTACCTGTCACCCATAGTGGTAGAGTTGCTACATGTATGAGAAGCTTGATCATGTTGATGGTTCTGGAGAGAAGAGTCACATGGACAAGGAGAAAGGGTTTTCAGATAGTCAGAGATGTGATGTGATCTAGTGGGAGTGTCAAATGTATGTCAGCATCCCAAAAGGCACCCTATTCCCTTTCTAGTGCACTACTTTAGACCAGAGCCCATAGGGGGAGAGGAGAATAAGTCAATAGAGAAGGGGAGCTGAACTGAGCTGCCGGAGGGGAAGGAAATGACATCACTTTGACGTCAGAACTTGTGTTGATATTCAAGCAGATCCCTTGTTCAGCTACAGGTCTCCTGTTCAACTTAAAGGTGTATTGTGGAACATACCGGTATCTACATCGTTGAAAGTATTTGTCTTTTTTAGACTTTAGATTTGATCTGTGTTATAGATTCTTCCGTCATCACACTAGAAAAAGGCAGTAATTTGAAGAAATACCTGAACTGTTTCTTCAAGACAACAACCACCACATTATTTGGTACAGAGGTTTGATATCAACTTCCTCCATGTGCTCAGACATCAACAGCGGTGGATAGCAGGTGTGCTGGGTGTTGATGAACACTGCAGTTATGGAGTAAAGGATCAGAAGGGGGTTTTGTAGAAGAGAGAAGGGTATCTACATCACTGTGTTGACTTCAGAACAGTAATACACTGCACTGACTTCAGGTCAGAACAGTAATACTCTGCACTGACTTCAGGACAGAACAGTAATACACTGCACTGACTTCAGGACAGAACAGTAATACGCTGCACTGACTTCAGGTCAGAAAAGTAATACGCTGCACTGACTTCAGAACAGTAATACACTGCACTGACTTCAGGTCAGAACAGTAATACGTTTCACTGACTTCAGGTCAGAACAGTAATACACTGCACTGACTTCAGGTCAGAACAGTAATGCACTGCACTGACTTCAGGTCAGAACAGTAATACACTGCACTGACTTCAGGTCAGAACAGAAGCTGAAGAGATGCTTCTTACGATCCATTTCCAAGGATTTCAAAATGCTCTTTAAATGAACCTTCAACTGTCTGACTTTTATAATACACATTTCCAATCAGTTTCAGACTAGTATCAGCTATTGACTGCTGGTACTATAATATAGTATTGCATTAACTAGTAGTATGGCTGCATACCAGTATCACTGTAACATTGGAACTTCCCAATAGTGCTGAGGGAACCTGCTGGACTTTACTGCCGAGACCTAGTTTTGTCCCATGGAATAAATGTTGTGGATCTTAATGTTTTTCCTCATAATCCTGGATTATCACACCACCATTTTATTGCGTTTACAATTGAAACAAATAATCTGCTCAGACCCCAACCAAGGAGCATTAAAAGTTGTGCTATAAATTCTCAGACAACCCAAAGATTCCTTGATGCCCTTCCAGACTCCCTCTGCCTACCCAAGGACGTCAGAGGACAAAAATCAGTTAACCACCTAACGCGAGGAACTCAATTTAACCTTGCGCAATACCCTAGATGCAGTTGCACCCCTAAAAATTAAAAACATCTGTCATAAGAAACTAGCTCCCTGGTATACAGAAAATACACGAGCTCTGAAGCAAGCTTCCAGAAAATTGGAACAGAAATGGCGCCACACCAAACTGGAAGTCTTCCGACTAGCTTGGAAAGACAGTACCGTGCAGTATCGAAGAGCCCTCACTGCTGCTCGATCATCCTATTTTTCCAACTTAATTGAGGAAAATAAGAACAATCCGAAATTTCTTTTTGATACTGTTGCAAAGCTAACTAAAAAGCAGCATTCGCAGATGGAGGATGGCTTTCACTTCAGCAGTAATACTTTTATGAACTTCTTTGAGGAAAAGATCATGATCATTAGAAAGCAAATTACGGACTCCTCTTTAAATCTGGGTATTCCTCCAAAGCTCCATTGTCCTGAGTCTGCACAACTCTGCCAGGACCTTGGCTCAAGGGAGATACTAAAGTGTTTTAGTACTATATCTCTTGACACAATGATGAAAATAATCATGGCCTCCAAACCCTCAAGCTGCATACTGGACCCTATTCCAACTAAACTACTGAAAGAGCTGCTTCCTGTGCTTGGCCCTCCTATGTTGAACATAATAAACGGCTCTCTATCCACCGGATGTGTACCAAACTCACTAAAAGTGGCAGTAATAAAGCCTCTCTTGAAAAAGCCGAATCTTGACCCAGAAATTATAAAAAACTATCGGCCTATATCGAATCTTCCATTCCTCTCAAACTTTTAGAAAAAGCTGTTGCACAGCAACTCACTGCCTTCCTGAAGACAAACAATGTATACGAAACGCTTCAGTCTGGTTTTAGACCCCATTATAGCACTGAGACTGCACTTGTGAAGGTGGTAAATGACCTTTTAATGACGTCAGACCGAGGCTCTGCATCTGTCCTCGTGCTCCTAGATCTTAGTGCCGCTTTTGATACCATCGATCACCACATTCTTTTGGAGAGATTGGAAACCCAAATTGGTCTACATGGACAAGTTCTGGCCTGGTTTAGATCTTATCTGTCGGAAAGATATCAGTTTGTCTCTGTGAATGGTTTGTCCTCTGACAATCAATTGTAAATTTCGGTGTTCCTCAAGGTTCCGTTTTAGGACCACTATTGTTTTCACTATATATTTTACCTCTTGGGGATGTCATTCGAAAACATAATGTTAAATTTCACTGCTATGCGGACGACACACAGCTGTACATTTCAATGAAACATGGTGAAGCTCCAAAATTGCCCTCGCTAGAAGCCTGTGTTTCAGACATAAGGAAGTGGATGGCTGCAAACTTTCTACTTTTAAACTCGGACAAAACAGAGATGCTTGTTCTAGGTCCAAAGAAACAAAGAGATCTTCTGTTCAATCTGACAATTCATCTGGATGGTTGTACAGTCGTCTCAAATAAAACTGTGAAGGACCTCGGTGTTACTCTGGACCCTGATCTCTCTTTTGAAGAACATATCAAGACTGTTTCAAGGACAGCTTTTTTCCATCTACGTAACATTGCAAAAATCAGAAACTTTCTGTCCAAAAATGACGCAGAAAAATTTATCCATGCTTTTGTTACTTCTAGGCTGGACTACTGCAATGCTCTACTTTCCGGCTACCCGGATAAAGCACTAAAGAAACTTCAGTTAGTGCTAAATACGGCTGCTAGAATCCTGACTAGAACCAAAAAATTTGATCATATTACTCCAGTGCTAGCCTCCCTACACTGGCTTCCTGTTAAGGCAAGGGCTGATTTCAAGGTTTTACTGCTAACCTACAAAGCATTACATGGGCTTGCTCCTACCTATCTTTCCGATTTGGTCCTGCCGTACATACCTACACGTATGCTACGGTCACAAGACGCAGGCCTCCTAATTGTCCCTAGAATTTCTAAGCAAATGGCTGGAGGTAGGGCTTTCTCCTATAGAGCTCCATTTTTATGGAATGGTCTGCCTACCCATGTGAGAGACGCAGACTCAGTCTCAACCTTTAACTCTTTACTGAAGACTTATCTCTTCAGTAGGTCCTATGATTAAGTGTAGTCTGGCCCAGGAGTGTGAAGGTGAACGGAAAGGCTGGAGCAACGAACCGCCCTTGCTGTCTCTGCCTTGCCGGTTCCCCTCTTTCCACTGGGATTCTCTGCCTCTAACCCTATTACAGGGGCTGAGTCACTGACTTACTGGTGTTCTTCCATGCCGTCCATGGGAGGGGTGCGTCACTTGAGTGGGTTGAGTCACTGACGTGGTCTTCCTGTCTGGGTTGGCGCCTCCCCTTTGGGTTGTGCCGTGGCGGAGATTTTTGTGGGCTATACTCGGCCTTGTCTTCGGACGGTAAGTTGGTGGTTGTAGACATCCCTCTAGTGGTGTGGGGGCTGTGCTTTGGCAAAGTGGGTGGGGTTATATCCTGCCTGTTTGGCCCTGTCCGGGGGTATCATCGGATGGGGCCACAGTGTCTTCTGATCCCTCCTGTCTCAGCCTCCAGTATTTATGCTGCAGTAGTTTATGTGCCGGGGGGATAGGGTCAGTCTGTTTCATCTGGAGTATTCTCTTGTCTTATCCGGTGTCCTGTGTGAATTTAAATATGCTCTCTCTAATTCTCTCTTTCTCTCTTTCTTTCTTTTTCTCGGAGGACCTGAGCCCTAGGACCATGCCTCGGGACTACCTGGCATGATGACTCCTTGCTGTCCCCAGTCCACCTGGCCATGCTGCTGCTCCAGTTTCAACTGTTCTGCCTGCGGCTACGGAACCCTGACCTGTTCACCGGACGTGCTTGTTGCACCCTCGACAACTACATTGATTATTATTATTTGACCATGCTGGTCATTTATGAACATTTTAACATCTTGACCATGTTCTGTTATAATATCCACCCGGCACAGCCAGAAGAGGACTGGCCACCCCTCATAGCCTGGTTCCTCTCTAGGTTTCTTCCTAGGTTTTTGGCGTTTCTAGGGAGTTTTTCCTAGGGAGTTTTTCCTAGCCACCGTGTCTCTTTCACATGCATTGCTTGCTGTTTGGGGTTTTAGGTTGGGTTTCTGTACAACACTTTGAGATTTCAGCTGATATACGAAGGGCTATATAAATACATTTGATTTGATTTGATTTGAGAGAACGTCCTGTGAAGAAAACAATAAAATAATATTTAAAACAGAAAGAATCATTATTTAGACACGTCTGTTAGTTGCTAGTGTTTTCAGGATTTACATACATTCTACAGACATGTTATTATTAGCTGTTATCCTGAACACTGAGAGTGTGAACGTGATGAAAGCTCTGGTCATGATGACTGACTCTCTACTGGACGGATGGATGAAGAGAGAGAGAGAGGGGGGCAGGCTAAAAGGGAAATAACTAGAGACGTTAGAAGGTCTAGAGTTAGAGGTCCCCCTACAGTATGTGATGAGACCATCTCTTTACATATTATATTTCTTCCTGTTGAAATACTGGGGTTTTTGTACAGCTGTACTTGTTGTCTGTATCACTGTGTTGACTCACAGCACAGAAGTACATGCCGCTGTCTCCTGTCTCCAACTTCTTCACTGTGAAAGATCCACTCTCAGCTACAGGCTTCTTGGCTGAGAATTTGTCTTCACTGAAATCCCCTGAATACTCAGGTTTGGAATTGGGAATAGTGAAGGCTACCTGCTTCATTCCCTCTCCTGGAAGCTGTCTGTACCAGTACATCTGGAAGTAGCCAGATCCCTTAGTGTGACTGCAGTTCATCGGAGCATCACTTCCTTTCAGTCCCCAGACTATGGTGGGTATCTGAGTGACTTCAATCCCCTCAACAAGACCTGTAAGGATACAGTGAGAATGAAATCAATAGAGTTAGGTACAGTTAGACCTGAATACATCAAGACTCAGGTGAAGGGAACATATGCTTGGAAACATCAATATCTATAACTAGAGAAGATCGTCATTGTAAATAAGAATTTAGTTCTTAACTTTCCTGATTAAATAAATGAAACATTATGAAACTGTACCTGCAGCACAGAGCAGTGAGACAGTAACAGTGAAGAGAAATGTGAACATGTTTGATCACGTTATATGTGAGAGTTCTGGAAAGAGTCTGGCATCAATGTATATAAAACAAGAGGAGTGTCACATAGATGAATAGATGACAATCAGTAGACCACGGCAGGTTCCACCATATTCAACATGTCAGTGAAGTGGGAGGGACTGATGATCTGAATACATCATGCTAATTAGTAGTTCAGACTGTAGAGACATTCACATTATTAAAGTTAGAGGTCCCCCTACAGTCCATGATGAGACCATCAGCTCTTTACATATTATATTCTATCCTATAGAGCTCGCCAGCTTGTAGTCCTAAAACACGGCAATGAGTCAGCATTTTCTACCTCTGGTTCATTGACCATTGCTATGGGAGAAATGAAGGGGGAAAATAATGGGGTTTTGGGATATAAGGTCTGAAGTTAATACAGGCTTTGGAGATCTTATACGTTTTGTTCTGTGCAATAACTTAAAACCTCTCTGGGCTAGGCTCTAGTTTCCTGAATTTATGCCTGACTGACGTGCCCAAAGTAGTCTGCCTGTTACTCAAGCTCAGAAGCCAGGATATGCACATAATTGGTAACCTTGAATAGAAAACACTTTGAAGTTTATAAAACTGTTAAAATAATGTCTGAGATTATAACAGAATTGATATGGCAGGCGAACATCTGAAGATAATACGACCAGAAATTATTATTTGTTTGAGCTCCCAGGCTCTTATTATGTAAACCTATTGTTTCTTTGCATGGCCGTCATCCAGATTGCTTCCACTATATGGCTTCCACTATATGTCAACAGTCTTTATTCAAGGTTTCAGGCTTCTTTTTTGAAAAACGAACAAGTATTTGGAGTTTTTGATAGGTTACCACCTGAAGCAAATCAGTCTTTCGGCATGCGAGGCAGATGGCGTGCGCATATGAATTTGCGTTTCCTATTGCACATACTTCTTTCCGTGTGAAATATTATAGTTTATTTAAATTTTAGAGTACCTGAGGATTAAATAAAAACATTGTTTGACTTGTTTGGACAAAGTTTAGCGGTTGCTTTTTGGATTCCTTTGTTTGCCTGTTGAATGTGTGGATTACTGAAATCAATGGCACCAACTAAACTGACTTTCTGGGATATAAAGAAGGATTTTATTGAACAAAACGACCATTCATGTTGTAGCTGGGATCCTTGGGATTGCAAACAGAGGAAGATCTTCAAAGGAAAGTGATTTATTTCATCGCTATTTGTGATTTTGTTAAGCCTCTGCTGGCTTCACAAGAGAATACCAATCGTATGGTATGCTTTCGCCGTAAAGCCTTTTTGGAATCTGACAACGCAGTTAGATTAACAGGAAGTTAAGCTTTTAAATGATATAAGACACTTGTATGTTTATGAATGTTTAATATTACGAATATTTATTTGAATTGCGCGCCTCCAATTTCACCGGATGTGGTCGGCTTTGTCCCTCTAGCGGGACACTTAGCCCTAATCAACAATCAGTGCTATGGCATACATAACCATACCATCTGCATACAGATTACTATGAAGGGATTAAATACAAAGACCAATATTATTAATATGAATAGTAAAGAGAACTGGTCCCAATACTGACCCCCGTGGTTCACCTAAAATCGAGGAAACTAGACTCGACACCATCAGAACGCACACATTGTGTCCTGTCTGTCAGAAAGCTCTTAAACCATTTGCAAGACTTATTGTCCAGGCCCATTTCAGACAATTGTTGAATGAGTAGGGAATGTTCAATGGTGTTGAATTCCTTGGAAAGGTCTAGAAATATGGCAGCACAATGATTTTTATGATCTAGGCAATTTAACACATCATCTAAAACAAGCATAACAGCTGAAACAGCGTTGCCAAAGATATAAGAGAAAGGAGATAGGAATCCCATTGGTGTACCAAACGCCCCACCCAGCATACTATCGACCAATCGCGTTTATGTTGTCATGCTGCGTCACGTGGTTGTTAAACTAACCATCACGCAATCCCTTCTCAAAGTCAGGATATGAGTCAAGAAACTTTCCTATTTTCCTCGAAAGTATGTAATGTCACGATTCCAAAGCTACACAATAATACAGATATCAAGTTTATTATCTGTAATGTTGTACTTCTTGTTGATGAAATTCATGCTTATGTATACCCCATCATGGTACATATCCCAGCTATCACAGTGGATCTTGGCCGATTCCAGCGGAGAGTCAGACTCGGCCGACATCATGTGGCCCGAGTCTGGGCCGCCTTCAGCAGTATTACTTATGGTGAGGATGCGGGGATTGAACTCGGGCAGATTCCGGTGTGAGTTATCTGGACAAATGTATTACTTGGGGCACGGGCCAATGTGGCTACTCTCTGGCAGATGATTACACGGGCTGCTTTATATAATTAACATTTCATTATTTATTTATCCATATTTTCTCATTGTTTCTGTGATCAAAAAATACATTTAACATTTAAATGAAATACTTTAAGAGTCCTGTGTAGTATTTCAGTATTTTGATACTTTGTGCAAGGCAATTAATAAGCATTAAGAACTTTGTGGATGGAGCCTCCTGAGTGGCGCAGCGGTCTAAGACACTGCATTGTAGTGCAAACTGTGTTGCTACAGATGCTGATTCGAGACCCGTGCCGGACACCACCGGGAGACCCATGAGGCGACGCACAATTGGCTCAGCGTTGTCCGAGTTAGGGGAGGGTTTGGATGGCAGGGATGTCCTTGTCCCGTCATGCTGTAGAGACTCCTGTGGTGTGCCGGGCGCAGGAGTATATCCAACAGTGAAAGATTCTTAGTTCAACACTGAGTCAAGATGAACATTCAAAAGGACATGGATCTTCAACTCTCAGACTCCTTACTACACACCATAGTTTACTGTGGTACTGTGTCTGGTGAGTCCACATGGATTTTTTGAGCTGTACCTCCATCTACAGGAAAGACATGATATCAGACCATACTGTATCATGGTCTCCTGTATATCAGAGGGAAACTCCCCTTTCTGTTAGACCAGCTGGTGAGTGTTTTGGCATTGAATCAGAGTCAGATACAGTGTGATGTTAACACAGGTGTGATTAGTCTACAGTACACCAGGGAGGAGGTTTTTGTAGAGCAGAGAGGGAGATCTGATGCACTGTGTAAACTAGCAGCACAGTAATACACAGCACTGCTATTTGGAGTTAGTTGATTGATGGTTAAGGTGCTGGTACCACCTGCATTAGCATCTCCTTCTATACCAAATCCAGCCTCAGGATATCCAGTTTTCCCAATCATGTATCCTAGTAGCACCAATTCTCTGTAGTTGGATTTCTTGTACCAGAGGATTTGATTATAGCTTGATATACTATGTGAACACTCCATCTTAGCCGACTTTCCCTGTTTCTTGTACAGGGATGGAGGACTCTGGTAAACCTGGCTACTGAGAGAAGAACCTGGAGAAAGAGACAGAGAGAGAGAAAGAAAGAGAGAGAGAGACAGAAAGAGGTGAAACAACATATAAAGAAACATATTGACCTGAAACAAAAAAAATATCAACTGAGGATATTAGTAGTTGATGAAATCAATGATCTGAATACCTGCAGCCCAGGCTGTGTAACCCATGGTGATGGAGATAAGAATTCTGATCATGTTGACTCACTGTTAAGGAGACAGAAAGAATGAGACAGACAAACCACTCCACATGAATTAGAGGTGGCTTCTCAGCAACTCATCTCAGTGATCTTATAGAGGGATGCTGCCTCCTTATGAGAACATCTAAAACATCAGAGACCTGAGATGAACCCTGCAGGATGAGTCTATGTGGGACAGGAAGCAGGGTTTAGTAGAGCAGAGAGGTGAGATCTGATGCACTGCTATCTGGAGGTAGTTGATTGATGTTTAAAGGAAATATTCACCCATTTTGAAAGTTAGATTATTTTTGTGGATCTCTGAGTGAGGTCTTATTAAAGCCATTGGTCATTTCATGTGTTAATGTGTATCTGAGTAATTTGCAGTCAAGCAGTCAGACATTCGTCTGGTGTGACGTAGTACTGTGATAAAGTGATAAAGAGTGGCCAACCTCCCGGCCCTCTCAGTGGACCCTATGATCACTCGGCTACACAGCTGATGCCTCCCGGACTCTTCACTAACACGACTAGAAGCCACTACATCACCGGATTCCTGCTGTAAGCTCTGGACCTTTGCATCGGATCATCGCAGCTAGCTAGCTGCTACCGAGTGGCTATAGTGGCTATTGCCCTTGTCCCGAACCTAGCACCAGTTAGCCGTGAGCCAGGCACATCTCCCGGCTAGCAAACAAAATTACTACAACCACAATACCTCTTTCTCCAACTGGCCTGGACCCTTTGTTGAAACGAAGCCCCGCCGTTCCACCACGACTGGTCTGCCGACGTAACTCCATCCGCTGTGCCCCCAACAGACATCTGCTGGACGTCGGAGCTGGCGCTTCTACTAGCCCCGGCCTGCTAACTTTAAACGCTGTGTCTCCCGCTTGCTAGGTAGTAACGACTACCCAGCGTTTTCCCTGTTTCATCTATTGCTGTTCACTGGACCCTATGATCACTTGGCGACATAGCTGATGCCTGCTGGACTGTTCATTAGTCACAATACTCCATTTTCTTAATTTTTTGTTTATCTGTCGGCCCCAGCCCCGAACTCAGGCCCTGTGTTGTTAACTGACCCTCTCTGCCCATTCATCGCCATTTTACCTGTTGTTGTTGTCTTAGCTGATTAGCTGTTGTTGTCTTACCCGTTGTTGTCTTAGCTAGCTCTCCAAATCAACACCTGTGATTGCTTTATGCCTCGCATTATGTCTCTCTCAAATGTCAAACTGCCTTGTATATTGTTGTTTAGGATAGTTATTGTTTTAGTTTACTGCAGAGCCCCTGGTCCCACTCAACATGCCTCTGATACCTACTTTGTCCCACCTCCCAGCCATCCCCATGTCTCTACCACTCAGCCGACCACATGTCTCTACCACTCAGCCGTCCTCAGGTCTCTATCACTCAGCCGTCCTCAGGTCTCTACCACTCAGCTGTCCTCAGGTCTCTACCACTCAGCCGACCACATGTCTCTACAACTCAGCAATCCTCAGGTCTCTACCACACACACTGATACTGACACTCTTCACATACACACATAGACATATACACACACTC
This sequence comes from Salmo trutta, assembly GCF_901001165.1. Lineage (NCBI taxonomy): Eukaryota > Metazoa > Chordata > Actinopteri > Salmoniformes > Salmonidae > Salmo > Salmo trutta. Next base: position 84,122 of record NW_021822857.1, on the reverse strand, counting down.
ATTCACCCATAATCAGTCGCTCAATACAGTATGTATCCCTTGTATCTGATGATGTCTGGACAGAAAAGGTACGACAAGTCATACTCTTTTTATCCAGATAGTATGTGTAGACCATGTATCTGATGCTGTCTGGACAGAGAAACAGCTCCCCTCTGTCTCAGTATGTGTAGACCATGTATCTGATGCTGTCTGGACATTGAAACAGCTCCTCTTTGTCTCAGTATGTGAAGACCATGTATCTGATGCTGTCTGGACAGAGAAACAGCTCCCCTCTGTCTCAGTATGTGTAGACCATGTATCTGATGCTGTCTGGACAGTGAAACAGCTCCTCTTTGTCTCAGTATGTGAAGACCATGCATCTGATGCTGTCTGGACAGAGAAACAGCTCCCCTCTGTCTCAGTATGTGTAGACCTGATGCTGAGACAGAGAGGAGCTGTTTCACTTGATCGGATACTTTATCTGAGATTGATGTGTCTTTCTGTTGGTGTGCGTCTTCGTAAAATAAATTATCAACATTTTTACATTTTACTTTTATATTTTACGGGCAAGGAGGTACGGTAGGGGGGGCCAGACCCCCTGGTGTCCGCCTTTACCACCAGCCCTGGTCCAGGCCACCTAGGGCCCTCCCAAACCACCGGCCCTGGTCCAGGCCCACTAGGGCCCTCCCATACACCCAGCCCTGGTCCAGGCCCCCTAGGGTCCTCACATACCACCGGCCCTGGCACAGGCCCCCTAGGGCCCTCCCATACCGCCGGCCCTGGTCCATGCCCACACACATTTAGAAAGCTTCTCAATCCCAAATGACACCCTATTCCCTATATAGGGCACAACATTTGACCAGGGCCCATAAAGTGCCACTATACAGCATCTTCTAAATGTGTGTTGAAAAACACTCCCTCCTGATGGAGAACTGAGGAAGTGCACCTAAACCATCTAAACTAGCCACTTATAACAGTATCATTACCATCTGTTTGATATCAAATGGTTCATAGCAAAGTGTTGTTGAAGTGGTTGAAGACAGGTGCAGGTGTATACAGCTGTAGTCAGTATTATATGAGAGGATCAGAGAGGGTTTTTGTAGAGGAAAGAGGGTATAGTGAAACACTGTGCTTCACAAGCAGCACAGAAATACACTGCACTGTCTTCAGCTTCTGTCAGTTTGGGAAAATGTAGATACGCCATTTTATTAGCTGCAGCATCTCCACTGACATTAAAACGCCCTTTAAAGGAATCTTCCACCGTTGGACTGGTGTTCCACACATACCCAATGAGTTTCAGAGCAGTGTTTTGGGCTGACTGTTGGTACCACAGTATCATGTCGTATCTTGAAACAGTGTGGCTGCAGGTGAGTTGAACTTTATCTTCAGGTCCTTTTAGTATTGCAGTAGGAGTCTGGTGAACTTTGTCTGTTTGTGACAGCCCTGTGGATGAAAACAGACAATATGAAATATACAGTATTACTCAGCATATTGACAGCAATATATTTCAGTAGTAAATCTATCTTTCATGAGGGATTTAGTACCTGTCACCCATAGTGGTAGAGTTGCTACATGTATGAGAAGCTTGATCATGTTGATGGTTCTGGAGAGAAGAGTCACATGGACAAGGAGAAAGGGTTTTCAGATAGTCAGAGATGTGATGTCATCTAGTGGGAGTGTCAAATGTATGTCAGCATCCCAAATGGCACCCTATTCCCTTTCTAGTGCACTACTTTAGACCAGAGCCCATAGGGGGGAGAGGAGAATAAGTCAATAGAGAAGGGGAGCTGAACTGAGCTGCCGGAGGGGAAGGAAATGACATCACTTTGACGTCAGAACTTGTGTTGATATTCAAGCAGATCCCTTGTTCACCTACAGGTCTCCTGTTCAACTTAAGGGTGTATCTACAACTTAAAGGTGTATCTACATCGTAGATAGTATTTGTCTTTTTTAGTCTTTAGATTTGATCTTTGTTATAGATTCTTCCGTCATCACACTAGAAAAAGGCTGTAATTTGAAGAAATACCTGAACCGTTTCTTCAAGACCACAACATCAACCACATTATTTGGTAAAGAGGTTTGATATCAACTTCCTCCATGTGCTCAGACATCTACAGTGGTGGATAGCAGGTGTGCTGGGTGTTGATGTTCACTGCAGTTATGGAGTAAAGGATCAGAAGGGGGTTTTGTAGAAGAGAGAAGGGTATCTACATCACTGTGTTGACTTCAGGTCAGGACAGTAATACACTGCACTGACTTCAGGTCAAAACAGTAATACACTGCACTGACTTCAGGACAGAACAGTAATACACTGCACTGACTTCAGGTCAGAACAGTAATACACTGCACTGACTTCAGGACAGAACAGTAATACACTGCGCTGACTTCAGGACAGAACAGTAATACACTACACTGACTTCAGGACAGAACAGTAATACACTGCACTGACTTCAGGACAGAACAGTAATACACTGCACTGACTTCAGGTCAGAACAGTAAAGGAGAGAGAGGGAGAGAGGGAGAGAGGGAGAGAGAGAGAGAGAAAGAGGGGTGATAGAGAGAGTAGTCATGTGAATCACATCTATCCAGGGGGGAGTAATGGAATATGACATTGTAACATTGCATAATGTATGTTAATGAGTGATGACTCTAAACTGTAAATACTGGTATACTGTACTAGGACAGATATCACCTTGCTAATGCCATCATCCATCTGTGTTTATTCATTGGCACTGAGTCAAAGTCAAACCTCAGATGCAGGTGTTCTGAGCCGTGGTCTAATATTACCATCAGACAGGGTTTTAGTAGAGAACAGGAGGAACTCTACATCACTGTGTTGGCTGGCTGCACAGTAATAAACTGCACTGTGTTCAGGTCCTCTCAGACTCACTAGATGAAGATAAGCCTCTTTCTCACCGTCTCCACTCACATTGAAGTGCTTTTCAAACGATTTCTCCATGGTTATTAACTTGGTATATGCATAACCAATGAGTTTCATAGCAGTGTCTCCTGCTGACTGTTTGTACCATAGTATCATGTAGTAGTTAGGGTTAGTATGGCTGCAGGTGAGTTGAACGATTCCTCCAGGTCCTTCTGTTAGTGCCACAGGCCTCTGATGAACCATGCTACTAAACAACTGCCCTGTGGACAGAGAGAGGAGAGAGGAAGAGTGTAAGAGAGGAAGAGAGTAAGAGAGGAGAGAGAGGGAGAGAGGAGAGAGAAGAGAGAGGGAGAGAGGAGAGAGGAGAGAGGAGACAGAGGAGAGAGGAGAGAGGAGAGAGGAGAGAGGAGAGAGAAGGAGAGAGGGAGAGAGAGGAGAGAGAGGGAGAGGAGAAAGGGAGAGAGGAGCGAGAGAGAGGAGAGAGGGAGAGAGAGGAAAGGAGAGAGGGAGAGAAGGTGACAGAGAGAGAGAGATAGAGGAGATGAAGTGAGATTGAGAGAGAAAGAAAGAAAGAGAAAGAAAGAGAGAGAAGGAGCGATAGAAAGGATATTTTATTCAGTTTGATGACATTTGTAGAATCGTTAGGCTTCTAATCGTAAGTGAATTAATACCTGTCACCCAGAGTGGTAGAGCTGCCAGGTGAATCAGAACTCTGAACATGATGATGAGGATGATGAATATACTGAGGAAGACGATGATGATGAGGATGATGAATATGCTGAGGAAGACGATGATGATGGGGATGATGAGGAAGACGATGATAATGAGGATGATGAATATGCTGAGGAAGACAATGATGATGGGGATGATGAATTTGCTGAGGAAGACGATGATGAGGATGTGATATGAGTGTCTCCTGGATGAAGCTCTGAGGTGAAAGGAGATTGGCTGTAGTAGTATCATGTTTCCTTCAGGGTGGTGGATAGTGACAGTGTTAGAGGGAGTGTCAGGAAGCCTGTACTGTAAAGCTTGCTCATAGGACCTCACTGTGAACATGACTGATTACATGATCATGACAATGAAACCATCAGACATTAGCCTCTCTGGGCTATGTGGGACGATTTCGTCCCACCTACGTAACAGCCACTTCAATCCAGTGGCGCGATTTTTGAATCGTTAGAAATGCTATAACTTCAATTTCTCAAACATATGACTATTTCACAGCTATTTAAAGACAAGAATCTCGTTAATCTAACCCCACTGTCCGATTTCAAAAAGGCTTTACAACAAAAGCAAAACATTAGATTATGTCAGCAGAGTACCCAGCCAGAAATAATCACACAGCCATTTTTCAAGCTAGCATATCATGTCACATAAACCCAAACCATATCTAAATGCAGCACTAACCTTTGATGATCTTCATCAGATGACACACCTAGGACATTGTGTTATACAATACATGCATGTCTGTTCAATCAAGTTCATATTTATATCAAAAACCAGCTTTTTACATTAGCATGTGACGTTCAGAACTAGCATTCCCACCGAACACTTCCGGTGATTTTACTAAATTACTCACGATAAACGTTCACAAAAAGCATAACAATTATTTTAAGAATTATAGATACATTACCCCTCTATGCACTCGATATGTCCGATTTTAAAATAGCTTTTCGGATGAAGCACATTTTGCAATAATCTAAGTACATAGCCCGGCATTACAGGGCTAGCTATTTAGATACCCACCCAGTTCAGCCTCCACCAAAATCACATTTCCTATAAGAAAAATGTTCTTACCTTGCTTGTTCTTCATCAGAATACACTGCCAGGACTTCTACTTCAATAACAAATGTTGGTTTGGTCCCAAATAATCCATCGTTATGTTCCAACAGCGACGTTTTGTTCGTGAGTTCTAGAATGCTTCTTCGCGGTGTCGCGCATGGCGCATTGGCGTGTCAAAAATGTCTAAATATTCCATTACCGTACTTCGAAGCATGTCAACCGCTGTTTAAAACCAATTTTTATGCCATTTATGTCGTAGAGAAGTGTTAATATTCCGACCGGGAGTATGCATTGAGCCTAAACAGCCGAATAAAATTTCTCCTCAGAAGCGACTCATGCACGCGCATCATTGAAAGGTCCTCCGAGCATCCACTTACAAAAGGCGATAATATATTTCAACCTGAGGTTCCCTCGTAAACCTTCAGTTATTTCGCGGGCTCTGAGAGCCTATTGGAGCCCTGGGAATTGTCACGTTACAGCTAAGATCCTTACTTTTCAATAAAAAGAGGTAAGACGCACGACTCCTTGTCAGACAGGGTACTTCCTGCTTGAAGCCTTGTCAGGTTTTTGCCTGCCATAGGAGTTCTGTTATACTCACAGACACCATTCAAACAGTTTTAGAAAATTCAGAGTGTTTTCTATCCAAACCTGAACAATAATATGCATATTCTAGCTTCTGAGTTGGTGTAGGAGGCAGTTAAAAATGGGAACATATTTTTTCCAAAATTCTCAATACTGCCCCCTATACCAAACAGGTTAAAAGAACTAGAGTTAGAGGTCCCCCTACAGTATGTGATGAGACCATCTCTTTACATATTATATTACATCCTGTTGAAATACTGGGGTTTTTGTACAGCTGTACTTGTTGTCTGTATCACTGTGTTCACTCACAGCACAGAAGTACATGCCGCTGTCTCCTGCCTCCAACTTCTTCACTGTGAAAGATCCACTCTCAACTACAGTCTTCTTGGCTGAGTTTTTGTCTTCACTGAAATCCCCTGAATACTCAGGTTTGGAACTGGAAGTAGTGTAAACTACCTGTTTTATTCCCTCTCCTGGAAGCTGTCTGTACCAGTACATCTGGTAGTAGAAGGATCCCTTAGTGTGACTGCAGTTCATCAGAGCATCCCTGTCTTTCAGTTCCCAGAGTATGGTGGGTATCTGAGTGACTTCACTCCCCTCAACAAGACCTGTAAGGATACAGTGAGAATGAAATCAATAGAGTTAGGTACAGTTAGACCTGAATACATCAAGACTCAGGTGAAGTGAACATATGCTTGGAAACATCAATATCTAAAACTAGAGAAGACCGTCATCGTAAATAAGAATTTTGTTCTTAACTTTCCTGGTTAAATAAATGAAACATTATGAAACTGTACCTGCAGCACAGAGCAGTGAGATAGTAACAGTGAAGAGAAATGTGAACATGTTTGATCACGTTATATGTGAGAGTGCTGGAAAGAGTCTGGTATCAATGTATATAAAACAAGAGGAGTGTCACATAGATGAATAGATGACAATCAGTAGACCACGGCAGGTTCCACCATATTCAACATGTCAGTGAAGTGGGAGGGACTGATGATCTGAGTACATCATGCTAATTAGTGGTTCAGACTGTAGAGACATTCACATTATTAAAGTTAGAGGTCCCCCTACAGTCCATGATGAGATCATCAGCTCTTTACATATTATATTCTATCCTATAGTTCCACATATTTATTTAGACTGTGAAACTTAATGCAATACAAAATAAACTGAAGGACAAAACAACAAACCGTGACGCAGACGAGAAACAAACACCACTCACAAAATATAATCACCCACAAAAACAGGTGGAACAAACATCAGCTTAAATATGACCTCCAATTAGAGACAACAATGACCAGCTGCCTCTAATTGGAGATCATATCAAACAAAACCAACATAGAAATACACAACTAGAACCTGAACATAGAAATACAAAACATAGATAAACACCCCCTGTCACACCCTGACCTACTAAACTCTACCATAGAAAATAACAACTTACCACGGTCAGGACGTGACAAAAGTATTGATTCAGGGATGTTGATACTTATGTAAATTAGATTTTTCTGTATTTCATTTTCAATGCATCTGCAAACATTTCTAAAAACATGTTTTCTCTTTGTCTTTAAGGGCTAATGTGTGTAGATGGGTGAACAAATATATATATTTTGTCCATCTTGAATTCAGGCTCTTAAACAACAAAATGTGGACGAAGTCAATGGGTATGAATACTTTCTGAAGGCACTGTAGCTTTAACAATCGGTGCTATGGTATACATAACCATACCATCTGCATACAGATTAATATGAAGGGATTTAATACAAAGACCAATAATATTTATATGAATAGTAAAGAGAACTGGTCCCAATCCTGAGCCCTGTGGTACACCTAATATTGAGGAAACTAGACTCAACACCATCAGAACACACACATTGTGTCCTGTCTGTCAGAAAGCTCTTAAACCATTTGCAAGACTTATTGTCCTGGCCCATTTCAGACAGTTTTTGAATGAGTAGGGAATGTTCAATGGTGTTGAATGCCTTGGAAAGGTCTAGAAATATGACAGCACAATGATTTTTATGATCTATGCAGTTTAAAACATAATCTAAAACAAGCACAACAGCTGAAACAGCATTGCCAAAGACATTAGAGAAAGGAGATTGGAATCCGATTGGTGTTCAAAACGCCCCACCCAGCAAACTATCGACCAATCGCGTTCATGTTGTTATGCTGCGTCATGCGGTTGCTGAACTCATTGTCACGAAATCCCTTCTCAAAGTCAGAATATGAGATGAGAAACTTTCCTATTTTCCTCGAAAGTATGTAATGTCACGATTCCATTGCTACACAATAATAGAGATATCAAGTTTATTCTCTGTAATGTTGTACTTCTTGTTGATGAAATCCATGCTTATGTATACCCCATCATCGTAGATATCCCAGCTTGCACAGTGGATCTGGGCCGATTCCAGCTGAGAGTCAGACTTGGCCGACGTCATGTGGCCGGAGTCTGGGCCGCCTTCAGCAGTATTACTTATGGTGAGGATGCGGGGATTGAACTTGGGCCGATTACGGTGTTAGTAATCTGGCCCAAATGTATTACTTGGGGCTCGGGCTGATTGTGGCTAATCTCTGGCAGATGATTACACGGGCTGCTTTATATAATTACATTTCATTATTTATTTATCCATATTTTCTCATTGTTTCTGTGATCAAAAAATAAATGTAACATTTAAATTAAATTCTTTAAGAGTCCTAAGACTGAGTTGGTACAGATGCTGGTTCGAGACCCGTGCCGGACGCCACCGGGAAACCCATGAGGCAACGCACAATTGGCTCAGCGTCATCTGAGTTAGGGGAGAGTTTAGCCGGCAGGAATGTCCTTGTCCCATCATGCTGTTGTGACTCCTGTGGCAGGCCAAATGCATGCACGCTGACACGGTCAACAGGTGAATGGTGTTTACTCCGACAAAAAATGTTTTTATGTGGATGTGTATAATTTCTATGTGTCAAATGTGTAAAAGTCATATTTAAAATGAAGAAATCGGGTAATTTTGTATACATTTATTTACATTTGCATCGGGTCGCTTCTGTGGGGATTCTGGTAAGATTACGGCAAAGTAAGGCTGAATTCCGGTAAACGGATACGGCCCGATCTTCTTGTGGAGATTCATCGTTGCTAGCTGGGATTTCAGAGCAGCTTCAGTCTCTAGGTATACCCCATCATGGTAGATATATCAGAGCAGCTTCAGTCTCTAGGTATACCCCATCATGGTAGATATATCAGAGCAGCTTCAGTCTCTAGGTTTACCCCATCATGGTAGATATATCAGAGCAGCTTCAGTCTCTAGGTTTACCCCATCATGGTAGATATATCAGAGCAGCTTCAGTCTCTAGGTTTACCCCATCATGGTAGATATATCAGAGCAGCTTCAGTCTCTAGGTTTACCCCATCATGGTAGATATATCAGAGCAGCTTCAGTCTCTAGGTTTACCCCATCATGGTAGATATGTCAGTGCAGCTTCACCTGCTGATACCACAGTATGGTGTTGTAGCTGGGGAGAGTGTGTTCCACCTGCTGATACCGCAATATGGTGTTGTAGCTGGGGAGAGTGTGTTCCACCTGCTGATACCACAGTATGGTGTTGTAGCTGGGGAGAGTGTGTTCCACCTGCTGATACCACAGTATGGTGTTGTAGCTGGGGAGAGTGTGTTCCACCTGCTGATACCACAGTATGGTGTTGTAGCTGGGGAGAGTGTGTTCCACCTGCTGATACCACAGTATGGTGTTGTAGCTGGGGAGAGTGTGAGAACAGGACAGGACAGCAGTTTCTCCAGAACTCTGAAATACTGAAGATGGAGACTGAAGAACGCTGGAACAGAGGAGTTCACCTGTTACAGAAGAGGAGAGAGACCTGTTTGTTATATCTACTGTAGTCATTCAGGAAATATGTGAATTTATAGATGATTTTAGACGGTATCTAATCTGTGTTCAAGAATAATCAAGAGATTCACATTCAGAGGTGAAAAATATCCAACAGTGAAAGATTCTTAGTTCAACACTGAGTCAAGATGAAGATTCAAAAGGACATGGATCTTCAACTCTCAGACTCCTTACTACACACCATAGTTTACTGTGGTACTGTGTCTGGTGAGTCCACATGGATTTGTTGAGCTGTAACTCCACCTACAGGAAAGAGATGATATCATACCATACTGTATCATGGTCTCCTGTATATCAGAGGGAACCTCCCCTTTCTGTTAGACCAGCTGGTGAGTGTTTTGGCATTGAATCAGAGTCAGATACAGTGTGATGTTAATACAGGTGTGATTAGTCTACAGTACACCAGGGAGGAGGTTTTTGTAGAGCTGAGAGGGAGATCTGATGCACTGTGTAAACTAGCAGCACAGTAATACACAGCACTGCTATTTGGAGTTAGTTGATTGATGGTTAAGGTGCTGGTACCACCTGCACTAGCATCTCCTTCTATATCAAATCCAGCCTCAGGAAATCCAGTTTTCCCAATCATGTATCCTAAAAACACAAATTCTCTGTAGTTGGATTTCTTGTACCAAAGGATGCGATCATAGCTTGATATACTATGTGAACACTCCATTTTAGCCAACTTTCCCGGGTTCTTGTACAGGGATGCAGGACTCTGGTGAACCTGGCTACTGAGAGAAGAACCTGGAGAGATCGAGATAGAGAGAGAGTGAAAGAGAGATTGACACAGAGAGAGAATGAGAGAGAGAGACAGAGAGAGAGAGAGACAGACAGAGACAAAGAGGTGAAACAACAAATAAAGAAATATTTTTATCTGAAACATAAAAAACAATCAAATGAGGATATTAGTAGTTGATGAAATCAATGACCTGAATACCTGCAGCCCAGGCTGTGTAACCCATGGTGATGGAGATAAGAATTCTGATCATGTTGACTCACTGTTAAGGAGACAGAAACAATGAGACAGACAAACCACTCCACATGAATTAGAGTTGGCTCCTCATCAACTCATCTCAGTGATCTTATAGAGGGATGCTGCCTCCTTATGAGAACATCTAAACCATCAGAGACCTGAGATGAACCCTGCAGGAGGAGTCTATGTGGGACAGGAAGCAGGGTTTAGTAGAGCAGAGAGGGAGATCTGATGCACTGCTATCTGGAGTTATTGGTGGTTAAAGGAAATATTCACCCATTTTGAATGTGATATTATTTTTGTGGATCTCAGAGTGAGCTCTTATCAATGCCATGGGTCATTTCATGTTTTAATGTGTATCTTAGTTATTTGCAGTCAAGCAGTCAGACATTCGTCTGGTATGACGTAGTACTGTGATAAAGTGATAAAGAGTGGTCCACCTCCCGGCCCTCTCAGTGGACCCTATGATCACTCGGCTCCACAGCTGATGCCTCCAGGACTCTTCACTAACACGACTAGAAGCCACTACATCACCGGATTCCTGCCGTAAGCTCTGGACCTTTGCATCGGATCATCCCAGCCAGCTAGCTGCTACCAAGTGGCTATAGTGGCTATCGACCATGTCCCGAACCTAGCACCAGTTAGCCGTGAGCCAGGCGCATCTCCCGGCTAGCAAACAAAATTCCTACAACCACAATACCTCTTTCACCAACTGGCCTGGACCCTTTGTCGACACGAAGCCCCTCCGTTCCACCACGACTGGTCTGCTGACGTAACTCCATCCGCTGTGCCCCCAACCGACCTTTGCTGGACGTCGGAGCAGGCGCTTCTACTAGCCCCGGCCTGCTAACTTTAAACGCTGTGTCTCCCGCTTGCTAGGTAGTAACGACTACCCAGCGGCTTCCCTGTTTCATCTATTGCTGTTTACTGGACCCTATGATCACTTGACTACATAGCTGATGCCTGCTGGATTGTTCATTAGTCACGGATCTCCGTTTTGTTTATTTTTTGTTTATCTGTCAGCCCCAGCCCCGAACTCAGGCCCTGTGTGTAGTTAACTGACCCTCTCTGCCCATTCATCGCCATTTTACCTGTTGTTGTTGTCTTAGCTGATTAGCTGTTGTTGTCATACCCGTTGTTGTCTTAGCTAGCTCTCCCAATCAACACCTGTGATTGCTTTATGCCTCGCATTACATCTCTCTCAAATGTCAATATGCCTTGTATATTGTTGTTTAGGATAGTTATAATTTTTTTTGTTTACTGCGGAGCCCCTAGTCCCACTCAACATGCCTCTGATACCTCCTTTGTCCCAACTCCCAGCCATCCTCAAGTCTCTACCAGTCAGCCGTCCTCAGGTCTCTACCACTCAGCCATCCTCATGTCTCTACCACTCAGCCATCCTCAGGTCTCTACCACTCAGCCATCCTCAGGTCTCTACCACTCAGCCATCCTCAGGTCTCTACCACTCAGCCATCCTCATGGTCTACACATACTGAGACAGAGGGGAATTGTTTCACTTGATCGGATGCTTTATCTGAGATTGATGTGTCTTTCTGTTGTGGTGCATCTTGGTAAAATAAATTATCAACATTTTAATATTATACTTGGACATGCAAGGAGGTACGGTAGGTCGGGCCAGGCCCCCTAGGGTCCTCCCATACCACCAGCCCTGGCATAGGCCCCCTAGGGCCCTCCCATACCACCAGCCCTGGCACAGGCCCCCTAGGGTCCTCCCATACCACCAGCCCTGGCACAGGCCCCCTAGGGTCCTCCCATACCACCAGCCCTGGCACAGGCCCCCTAGGGTCCTCCTATACCGACGGCCCTGGTCCAGGCCCCCTAGGGCCCTCCCATACCACCGGCCCTGGTCCATGCCCACACACATTTAGAAAGCTTCTCAATCCCAATTTACATCCTATTCCCTATATAGGGCACAACTTTTGAGCAGGGCCCATAAAGTGCCACAATACAGCATCTTCTAAATGTGTGTTGAGAAACACTGCCTCCTGTTGGAGAACTGAGGAAGTGCACCTAAACCATCTAAACTAGCCACTTATAACAGTATCATTACCATCTGTTTGATATCAAATGGTTCATAGCAAAGTGTTGTTGAAGTGGTTGAAGACAGGTGCAGGTGTATAGAGCTGTAGTCAGTATTATATGAGAGGATCAGAGAGGGTTTTTGTAGAGGAGAGAGGGTATAGTGAAACACTGTGCTTTACTAGCAGCACAGAAATACACTGCACTGTCTTCAGCTTCTGTCAGTTTGGGAAAATGTAGATACGCCATTTTGTTAGCTGCAGCATCTCCACTGACATTAAAACGCCCTTTAAAGGAATCTTCCACCGTTGGACTAGTGTTCCTCACATACCCAATGAGTTTCAGAGCAGTGTTTTGGGCTGACTGTTGGTACCACAGTATCATGTAGTAATTTGGATCAGTGTGTCTGCAGGTGAGTTGAACTTTATCTTCAGGTCCTTTTAGTATTGCAGTAGGAGTCTGGTGAACTTTGTCTGTTGGTGACAGCCCTGTGGATGAAAACAGACAATATGAAATATACAGTATTACTCAGCATATTGACAGCAATATATTTCAGTAGTAAATCTATCTTTCATGAGGGATTTAGTACCTGTCACCCATAGTGGTAGAGTTGCTACATGTATGAGAAGCTTGATCATGTTGATGGTTCTGGAGAGAAGAGTCACATGGACAAGGAGAAAGGGTTTTCAGATAGTCAGAGATGTGATGTAATCTAGTGGGCGTGTCAAATGTATGTCAGCATCCCAAATGGCACCCTATTCCCTTTCTAGTGCACTACTTTAGACCAGAGCCCATAGGGGGAGAGGAGAATAAGTCAATAGAGAAGGGGAGCTGAACTGAGCTGCCGGAGGGGAAGGAAATGACATCACTTTGACGTCAGAACTTGTGTTGATATTCAAGCAGATCCCTTGTTCACCTACAGGTCTCCTGTTCAACTTAAAGGTGTATTGTGGAACATACCGGTATCTACATCATTGAAAGTATTTGTCTTTTTTGGTCTTTAGATTTGATCTGTGTTATAGATTCTGCAGTCATCACACTAGAAATAGGATATAATTTTAAGAAATACCTGAACTGTTTCTTCAAGATAACAACATCAACCACATTATTTGGTATAGAGGTTTGATATCAACTTCCTCCATGTGCTCAGACATCTACAGCGGTGGATAGCAGGTGTGCTGGGTGTTGATGAACACTGCAGTTATGGAGTAAAGGATCAGAAGGGGGTTTTGTAGAAGAGAGAAGGGTATCTACATCACTGTGTTGACTTCAGGTCAGAACAGTAATACACTTCACTGACTTCAGGTCAGAACAGTAATACACTGCTCTGACTTCAGGTCAGAACAGTAACACACTGCGCTGACTTCAGGACAGAACAGTAATACACTGCACTGACTTCAGGTCAGAACAGAAGCTGAGGAGATGCTTCTTTCGATCCATTTCCAAGGATTTCAAAATGCTCTTTTTAATGAACCTTCAACTGTCTGACTTTTATAATACACATATCCAATCAGTTTCAGACTAGTATCATCTACTGACACTATAATATAGTATTGTATTAACTAGTAGTATGGCTGCATACCAGTATCACTGTAACATTGGGACTTCCCAATAGTGTAGAGGGAACCTGGTGGACTTTACTGCCGAGAGAACGTCCTGTGAAGAAAACAATAAAATAATATTTAAAACAGAAAGAATCATTATTTAGACATGTCTGTTAGTTGCTAGTGTTTTCAGGATGTACATACATTCTACAGACATGTTATTATTAGCTGTTATCCTGAACAGTGAGAGTATGAACGTGATGAAAGCTCTGGTCATGATGACTGACTCTCTACTGGACAGAGAGAGAGAGAGAGAGAGAGAGAGAGAGAAAGAGAGAGAGAGAGAGAGAGAGAGAGAGAGAAGGGGGGGGTGGGGTAGAGAGAGAAAGAAGAGAGAGAGGAGAGAGAATAAAGAGAGGGGGGTGGGGTAGAGAGAGACAGGAGAGAGAGGAGAGAGTATAAAGGGGGGGGGGGGGGTAGAGAGAGACAGGAGAGAGAGGAGAGAGTATAAAGAGAGGGGCAGGCAAAAAGGGAAATAACTAGAGACATTAGAAGAACTAGAGTTAGAGGTCCCCCTACAGTATGTGATGAGACCATCTCTTTACATATTATATTACATCCTGTTGAAATACTGGGGTTTTTGTACAGCTGTACTTGTTGTCTGTATCACTGTGTTCACTCACAGCACAGAAGTACATGCCACTGTCTCCTGCCTCCAACTTCTTCACTGTGAAAGATCCACTCTCAACTACAGTCTTCTTGGCTGAGAATTTGTCTTCACTGAAATCCCCTGAATACTCAGGTTTGGAATTGGGAATAGTGAAGGCTACCTGCTTCATTCCCTCTCCTGGAAGCTGTCTGTACCAGTACATCTGGAAGTAGGTAGATCCCTTAGTGTGACTGCAGTTCATCGGAGTATCACTTCCTTTCAGTCCCCAGAGTATGGTGGGTATCTGAGTGACTTCACTCCCCTCAACAAGACCTGTAAGGATACAGTGAGAATAAAATCAATAGAGTTAGGTACAGTTAGACCTGAATACATCAAGACTCAGGTGAAGTGAACATATGCTTGGAAATATCAATATATAACTAGAGAAGACCGTCATTGTAAATAAGAATTTTGTTCTTAACTTTCCTGGTTAAATAAATGAAACATTATGAAACTGTACCTGCAGCACAGAGCAGTGAGACAGTAACAGTGAAGAGAAATGTGAACATGTTTGATCACGTTATATGTGAGAGTGCTGGAAAGAGTCTGGTATCAATGTATATAAAACAAGAGGAGTGTCACATAGATGAATAGATGACAATCAGTAGACCACGGCAGGTTCCACCATATTCAACATGTCAGTGAAGTGGGAGGGACTGATGATCTGAGTACATCATGCTAATTAGTGGTTCAGACTGTAGAGACATTCACATTATTAAAGTTAGAGGTCCCCCTACAGTCCATGATGAGACCATCAGCTCTTTACATATTATATTCTATCCTATAGAGCTCGCCAGCTTGTAGTCCTAAAACACGGAAATGAGTCAGCATTTTCTACCTCTGGTTCGTTGACTGTTGCTATGGGAGAAATGAAGGGGGAAAATAATGGGGTTTTGGGATATAAGGTCACAAGTTAACACAGGCTTTGGAGATCTTATACGTTTTGTTCTGTGCAATAATTTAAAACCTCTCTGGGCAAGGCTGTAGTTTCCTGAATTTCTGCCTGACTGACATGCCCAAAGTAGTCTGCCTGTTACTCAAGCTCAGAAGCCAGGATATGCACATAATTGGTAACCTTGAATAGAAAACACTTTGAAGTTTCTAAAACTGTTAAAATAATGTCTGAGATTATAACAGAATTGATATGGCAGGCGAACATCTGAAGATAATACGACCAGAAATTATGATTTGTTTGAGCTCCCAGGCTCTTATTATGTAAACCTATTGTTTCTATGCATGTCTGTCATCCAGATTGCTTCCACTATATGGCTTCCACTATATGTCAACAGTCTTTATTCAAGGTTTCAGGCTTCTTTTTTGAAAAACGAACAAGTATTTGGAGTTTTTCTTAGGTTACCACCTGAAGCAAATCAGTCTTTCGGCATGCGAGGCAGATGGCGTGCGCATATGAATTTGCGTTTCCTATTGAACATACTTCTTTCCGTGTGAAATATTATAGTTTATTTACATTTTAGAGTAACTGAGGATTAAATAAAAACATTGTTTGACTTGTTTGGACAAAGTTTAGCGCTTGCTTTTTGGATTCCTTTGTTTGCCTGTTGAATGTGTGGATTACTGAAATCAATGGCACCAACTAAACTGACTTTCTGGGATATAAAGAAGGATTTTATTGAACAAAACGACCATTCATGTTGTAGCTGGGATCCTTGGGATTGCAAACAGAGGAAGATCTTCAAAGGAAAGTGATTTATTTCATCGCTATTTGTGATTTTGTTAAGCCTCTGCTGGCTTCACAAAAGCATACCAATCGTATGGTATGCTTTCGCCGTAAAGCCTTTTTGGAATCTGACAACGCAGTTAGATTAACAGGAAGTTAAGCTTTTAAATGATATAAGACACTTGTATGTTCATGAATGTTTAATATTACGAATATTTATTTGAATTGCGCGCCTCCAATTTCACCGGATGTGGTCGGCTTTGTCCCTCTAGCGGGACACCTAGCCATAATCAACAATCAGTGCTATGGCATCATAACCATACCATCTGCATACAGATTAATATGAAGGGATTATATACAAAGACCAATATTATTAATATGAATAGTAAAGAGAACTGGTCCCAACACTGACCCCTGTGGTACACCTAAAATCGAGGAAACTAGACTCGACACCATCAGAACGCACACATTGTGTCCTGTCTGTCAGAAAGCTCTTAAACCATTTGCAAGACTTATTGTCCAGGCCCATTTCAGACAATTGTTGAATGAGTAGGGAATGTTCAATGGTGTTGAATTCCTTGGAAAGGTCTAGAAATATGGCAGCACAATGATTTTTATGATCTAGGCAATTTAACACATCATCTAAAACAAGCATAACAGCTGAAACAGCGTTGCCAAAGATATAAGAGAAAGGAGATAGGAATCCAATTGGTGTACCAAACGCCCCACCCAGCATACTATCGACCAATCGCTTTCATGTTGTCATGCTGCGTCACGCGGTTGTTAAACTAACCATCACGCAATCCCTTCTCAAAGTCAGGATATGAGTCAAGAAACTTTCCTATTTTCCTCGAAAGTATGTAATGTCACGATTCCAAAGCTACACAATAATACAGATATCAAGTTTATTACGTGTAATGTTGTACTTCTTGTTGATGAAATTCATGCTTATGTATACCCCATCATGGTACATATCCCAGCTATCACAGTGGATCTTGGCCGATTCCAGCCGAGAGTCAGACTCGGCCGACGTCATGTGGCCCGAGTCTGGGCCGCCTTCAGCAGTATTACTTATGGCGAGGATGCGGGGATTGAACTCGGGCCGATTCCGATGAGAGTTATCTGGACAAATGTATTACTTGGGGCACGGGCCAATGTGGCTACTCTCTGGCAGATGATTACACGGGCTGCTTTATATAATTAACATTTCAATATTTATTTATCCATATTTTATCAATGTTTCTGTGATCAAAAAATACATTTAACATTTAAATGAAATTCTTTAAGAGTCCTGTGTAGTATTTTAGTATTTTGATACATTGTGCAAGGCAATTGATAAGCATTTAGAACTTTGTGGATGGAGCCTCCTGAGTGGTGCAGCGGTCTAAGACACTGCATCGTAGTGCAAACTGTGTTGCTACAGATGCTGCTTCGAGACCCGTGCCGGATGCCACCGGGAGACCCATGAGGCGAAGCACAATTGGCTCAGCGTCGTCTGAGTTAGGGGAGGGTTTGGCCGGCAGGGATGTCCTTGTCCCATCACGCTGTAGAGACTCCTGTGGCAGGCCAATTGCATGCAGGCTGACACGGTCAACAGGTGTATGGTGTTTACTCCGAGACAAAATGTTTTTATGTGGATATGTATAATTTCTATGTGTCAAATGTGTAAAAGTCATATTTAAAATGAAGAAATCGGGTAATTTTGTATACATTTGCTTCAGGTCGCTTCTGTGGGGATTCTGGTAAGATTCCGGCAAAGTAAGGCTGAATTCCGGTAAACGGACACGGCCCGATGTACTTGTGGTGATTCATCGTTGCTAGCTGGGATTTCAGAGCAGCTTCAATCTCTAGGTCTACCCCATCATGGTAGATATATCAGAGCAGCTTCAATCTCTAGGTCTACCCCATCATGGTAGATATATCAGAGCAGCTTCAATCTCTAGGTCTACCCCATCATGGTAGATATATCAGAGCAGCTTCAGTCTCTAGGTTTACCCCATCATGGTAGATATATCAGAGCAGATTCAGTCTCTAGCTATACCCCATCATGGTAGATATATCAGAGCAGCTTCACCTGCTGATACCACAGTATGGTGTTGTAGCTGGGGAGAGTGTGTTCCACCTGCTGATACCACAGTATGGTGTTGTAGCTGGGGAGAGTGTGTTCCACCTGCTGATATCACAGTATGGTGTTGTAGCTGGGGAGAGTGTGTTCCACCTGCTGATACCACAGTATGGTGTTGTAGCTGGGGAGAGTGTGTTCCACCTGCTGATACCACAGTATGGTGTTGTAGCTGGGGAGAGTGTGTTCCACCTGCTGATACCACAGTATGGTGTTGTAGCTGGGGAGAGTGTGTAAACAGGACAGGACAGCAGTTTCTCCAGAACTCTGAAATACTGAAGATGGAGACTGAAGAACGCTGGAACAGAGGAGTTCACCTGTTACAGAAGAGGAGAGAGAGACCTTTTTGTTATAACTACTGTAGTCATTCAGGAAATATATGGAATTATAGATTTTTTTCAACGGTATCTAATCTGTGATCAAGAATAATGAAGACATTTATGTTCAGAGGTGAAAAATATCCAACAGTGAAAGATTCTTAGTTCAACACTGAGTCAAGATGAACATTCAAAAGGAAATGGATCTTCAACTCTCAGACTCCTTACTACACATCATAGTTTACTGTTGTACTGTGTCTGGTGAGTCCACATGGATTTGTTGAGCTGTAACTCCACCTACAGGAAAGACATGATATCATACCATACTGTATCATGGTCTTCTGTATATCAGAGGGAACCTCCCCTTTCTATTAGACCAGCTGGTGAGTGTTTTGGCATTGAATCAGAGTCAGATACAGTGTGATGTTAATACAGGTGTGATTAGTCTACAGTACACCAGGGAGGAGGTTTTTGTAGAGCAGAGAGGGAGATCTGATGCACTGTGTAAACTAGCAGCACAGTAATACACAGCACTGCTATTTGGAGTTAGTTGATTGATGGTTAAGGTGCTGGTACCACCTGCATTAGCATCTCCTTCTATATCAAATCCAGCCTCTGGAAATCCAATTTTCCCATTCAGGTATCCTAAAAACACAAATTCTCTGTAGTTGGATTGCTTGTACCAGAGGATGCGATCATAGCCTGATATACTATGTGAACACTCCATCTTAGCCAACTTTCCCTGGTTCTTGTACAGGGATGCAGGATTCTGGTAAACCTGGTTACTGAGAGAAGAACCTGGAGAAAGAGACAGAGAGAGAGAAAGAAAGAGAGAGAGAGACAGAAAGAGGTGAAACAACATATAAAGAAAGATATTGACTTGAAACATCTAAAAAAAATCAAATGAGGATATTAGTAGTTGATGAAATCAATGACCTGAATACCTGCAGCCCAGGCTGTGTAACCCATGGTGATGGAGATAAGAATTCTGATCATGTTGACTCACTGTTAAGAAGACAGATAGAATGAGACAGACAAACCACTCCACATGAATTACAGGTGGCTTCTAATCAACTCATCTCAGTGATCTTATAGAGGGATGCTGCCTCCTTATGAGAACATCTAAAACATCAGAGACCTGAGATGAACCCTGCTGGAGGAGTCTATGTGGGACAGGAAGCAGGGTTTAGTAGAGCAGAGAGGGAGATCTGATGCACTGCTATCTGGAGTTAGTTGATTGATGGTTAAAGGAAATATTCACCCATTTTGAATGTTATATTATTTTTGTGGACCTCTGAGTGAGGTCTTATCAATGCCATGGGTCATTTCATGTTTTAATGTGTATCTGAGTTATTTGCAGTCAAGCAGGCAGACATTCGTCCGGTATGACGTAGTACTGTGATAAAGTGATAAAGAGTGGCCCACCTCCCGGCCCGCTCAGTGATTACTCAGCTACACAGCTGATGCCTCCCGGACTCTTCACTAACACGACTAGAAGCCACTACATCACCGGATTCTTGCCGTAAGCTCTGGACCTTTGCATCGGATCATCGCTGCTAACTAGCTGCTACCGAGTGGCTATAGTGGCTATTTTCCTGAACCTAGGACAAGTTAGCCGTGAGCAAAGCGCATCTCCCGGCTAGCAAACAAAATTACTACAACCACAATACCTCTTTCTCCAACTGGCCTGGACCCTTTGTCGACACGAAGCCCCGCCGTTCCACCACGACTGGTCTGCCGACGTAACTCCATCCGCTGTGCCCCGAACAGACCTTTGCTGGACGTCGGAGCAGGCGCTTCTACTAGCCCCAGCCTGCTAACTTTAACCTCTCTGGGCCAGTGGGACGCTTGCTTCCCACCCTAATCAACAGCCAGTGGAATCGCGTCGCGCGAAATGCAAAACCTCATAAATGCTATAACTTCAATTTCTCAAACATATGACTATTTTACACCGTTTTATAGATACACCTCTCCTGAATCGAACCACGTTGTCCGATTTCAAAAAGGCTTTACAGCAAAAGCAAAACATTAGATTATGTCAGCAGAGTACCCAGCCAGAAATAATCACACAGCCATTTTCAAAGCAACTAGATGCATCACAAATACCCAAAACACAGCTAAATGCAGCATTAACCTTTGACAACCTTCATGAGATGACACTCCTAGGACATCATGTTACACAATACATGCATTTTGTGTTCGATAAAGTTCATATTTATATATAAAAACAGCATTTTACATCGGCGCGTGACGTTCAGAAAATCTTTTCCCTCAAATGCTTCCGGTGAATTAGCGCTACAATTTACAAAATTACTATTCGAAAACATTGTTAAAATGAAATATTGTCATTCAAAGACTTATATATTAACATGTCTTGTATGCCATCGCTTTGCCAGATTTAAAAATAACTTTACTGGGAAATCACACTTTGCAATAAACGACGTGGTATGAAAAATAGTCTAGGCTATACATGTTTTGAGCCATCTTGGAACGATCAACCATCAAAAATACTATTGTAAATAATCCCTTACCTTTGATTATCTTTATCAGAAGGCACTTCTAGGAATACCAGGTCCATAACAAATGTAGTTTTGTTCGAAAAAGTTAATAATTTATGTCCCAATAGTGTTAGCGCGCTCCGAAGGCTACTGAAAATGTAACGTGTGCGTCGGACTTGTCGTCAGGAATGAGCAAAAAAAATATATTTAAGTTCGTTCAAACATGTCAAACGTTGTATAACATAAATCTTTTGGCCGTTTTTCAACTAGAGCTCCAATAAGATTCCATGGGGACGGTTGCATTGTCTTTCAAAACGTTTCGAAAAGGGAGAGTAGCCATGGGCGCCGACGTCACAATGGTAATGGCCCATCCCCTGTGACCAATATCAACAGCCTCTCTTTGGGTCAGTTTCTACCATAGAGGACTCAAACCACTTTGTAAAGACTGGGGACATGTAGTGGAAGCCATAGGAAGTGCTAAATGATTCATAACCCCCTGTGTGTTTCAATGGCAAATGTTTGAAGTGATATCCACACATGAGATTTCAGTTTCCTGTCAGGATTTGTCTCAGGGTTTTGACTGCCATATGAGTTCTGTTATACTCACAGACACCATTCAAACAGTTTTAGAAACTTTAGGGTGTTTCCTATCCAAATCAAACAATTATAGGCATATTCTATTTACTGGGCAGGAGGAGTAACCAGATTAAATCGGGTACGTTTTTTATCCGGCCGTGCAAATACTGCCCCCTATCCTAGACAGGTTAACCTCTCTGGGCTATGTGGGACGTTAGCGTGCCACCCGTGGCGCACCCTATCAACAGCAGGTGCATTTCAAGAGCGGCAAATTTGAAACCAAATAAATGTCAAAATTTAAATTTCTCAAACATACAACTAACTTACACCCTTTGAAAGATAAACATCTCCTTAATCTAACCACGTTGTCCGATTTCAAAAAGGTTTTACGGGGAAAGCATGAAGTTAGGTTATGTTAGGAGAGTACATTGACAATAGCTGTGTGTAATGCATTGTCGATTCAAAGACAGGCGTCACCAAAACCATAAAATCAGCTAAAATTATGCACTAACCTTTTACAATCTCCATCAGATGACACTCCTAGGACATTATGTTAGACAATGCATGCATTTTTAGTTCTATCAAGTTCATATTTATATATAAAAACAGCGTTTTACTATGGCGTTGATGTTCAGGAAATCGTTTCCCTCCAATACCGGCAGTCAAGTCATGCGAACAAAATAATTAATTAATATTAGAAAACATTGGTAAAATATTATAATGTCAATCAAAGAATTATAGATTTACATCTCTTGAACGCAATGGACTTGCCAGATTTAAAATTAACCTTACTGGGAAATCACACTTTGCAATAATCTGAGCACTGCGCAAGAAAAATACGCATTGCGATACAGACTAACCGCCATGTTGGAGAGATCTAAAATCGAAAATACTATGTAAATAATCCATTACCTTTGATTCTCTTCATCAGATGTCACTTCCAAAGAATCCCAGGTCCATAACGAATGTAGTTTTGTTCAAAAAAGCTCATCATTTATGTCCAAAAACCTCCGTGTTGTAGCACATGATCTAAGCCAGCCGGACTTCACTTCACTTCCCGAACGGAAAAAATATATTTCCGTTCGTTCAAACATGTCAAACGTTGTATCGCATAAATCATTAGGGCCTTTTTTAACCAGAACATGAATAAATAATGGGCACATATTTTTTCAAAAAAATTCTCAATACTGCCCCCTATACCCTAACAGGTTAACTTCTTACATCTAGGGGTTCCGCTAGCGGAACGCCTCGCAATATCCAATGGAAGAACGTGGCGCAAAATACAAAAACCTCAAAAATGATAAATTTTTTTCAAACATACGACTATTTACACCATTTTAAAGACAAGACTCTCGTTAACCTGTCTAGGATAGGGGGCAGTATTTTCACGGCCGGATGAAAAACATACCCGATTTAAACCGGTTACTACTCTTGCCCAGAAACGAGAATATGCATATTATTTGTAGATTTGGATAGAAAAAACCCTCAGAAGTTTCTACAACTGTTTGAATGGTGTCTGTGAGTATAACAGAACTCATATGGCAGGCAGAAACCTGAGAAAATTCCAAGCAGGAAGTGGCCTGTCTGAGAATTTGTAGTTCTTCTTTTGGTTCTCTATCGAAACTACAGTATCTGTGCTTTTACGTAGCACTTTCTAAGGCTTCCATTGGCTCTCTAAAGCCTTCAGAAAGTGGATTGAGGCGTCTCCTGTCTCTGGGCAGAGTTTTGTAGCTCAGTTTGTCAGTGGTATGCCTGGTGACTAAGCTATCCCAGCCATCCTCAGGTCTCTACCACTCAGCCATCCTCAGGTATCCACCACTCAGCCATCCTCAGGTCTCCACCACTCAGCGATCCTCAGGTCTCTACCACTCAGCCATCCTCAGGTCTCTACCACTCAGCCAGACACACTGATACTGACACTCTTCACATACACACATAGATATATACACACACACTCATTCACCCATAATCAGTCACTCAATACAGTATGTAGCCCTTGTGTCTGATGATGTCTGGACAGAAAAAGTATGACACTCCGTACTCTTTTTGTCCAGACAGCATCAGATACATGGTCTACACATATGGAGACAGAGGGTCTCCAGGACCAGGCCCCCAAGGGCCCTCCCATGCCACATTCCCTGGCCCAGGCACCCATACTGTCCCACACACATTTAGAAACATCTGAATCCCAAATGACCAGGGCCATAAAGTGGCACTATACAGAATCTTCTAAATGTGTGTTGAGAAACACTCCCTCCTGGTGGAGAACTGAGGAAGTGCACCTAAACCATCTAAACTAGCCACTTATAACAGTATCATTACCATCTGTTTGATATCAAATGTTTCATAGCAAAGTGTTGTTGAAGTGGTTGAAGACAGGTGCAGGTGTATAGAGCTGTAGTCAGTATTATATGAGAGGATCAGAGAGGGTTTTTGTAGAGGAGAGAGGGTATAGTGAAACACTGTGCTTCACTAGCAGCACAGAAATACACTGCACTGTCTTCAGCTTCTGTCAGTTTGGGAAAATGTAGATACGCCATTTTATTAGCTGCAGCATCTCCACTGACATTAAAACGCCCTTTAAAGGAATCTTCCACCGTTGGAATGGTGTATCTCACATACCCAATGAGTTTCAGAGCAGTGTTTTGGGCTGACTGTTGGTACCACAGTATCATGTAGTAATTTGGATCAGTGTGTCTGCAGGTGAGTTGAACTTTATCTTCAGGTCCTTTTAGTATTGCAGTAGGAGTCTGGTGAACTTTGTCTGTTTGTGACAGCCCTGTGGATGAAAACAGACAATATGAAATATACAAAATTACTCAGCATATAGACAGCAATATATTTCAGTAGTAAATCTATCTTTCATGAGGGATTTAGTACCTGTCACCCATAGTGGTAGAGTTGCTACATGTATGAGAAGCTTGATCATGTTGATGGTTCTGGAGAGAAGAGTCACATGGACAAGGAGAAAGGGTTTTCAGATAGTCAGAGATGTGATGTCATCTAGTGGGAGTGTCAAATGTATGTCAGCGTCCCAAATGGCACCCTATTCCCTTTCTAGTGCACTACTTTAGACCAGAGCCCATAGGGGGGAGAGGAGAATAAGTCAATAGAGAAGGGGAGCTGAACTGAGCTGCCGGAGGGGAAGGAAATGACATCACTTTGACGTCAGAACTTGTGTTGATATTCAAGCAGATCCCTTGTTCACCTACAGGTCTCCTGTTCAACTTAAAGGTGTATTGTGGAACATACCGGTATCTACATCATTGAAAGTATTTGTCTTTTTTGGTCTTTAGATTTGATCTGTGTTATAGATTCTGCAGTCATCACACTAGAAATAGGATATAATTTTAAGAAATACCTGAACTGTTTCTTCAAGATAACAACATCAACCACATTATTTGGTATAGAGGTTTGATATCAACTTCCTCCATGTGCTCAGACATCTACAGCGGTGGATAGCAGGTGTGCTGGGTGTTGATGAACACTGCAGTTATGGAGTAAAGGATCAGAAGGGGGTTTTGTAGAAGAGAGAAGGGTATCTACATCACTGTGTTGACTTCAGGTCAGAACAGTAATACACTTCACTGACTTCAGGTCAGAACAGTAATACACTGCTCTGACTTCAGGTCAGAACAGTAACACACTGCGCTGACTTCAGGACAGAACAGTAATACACTGCACTGACTTCAGGTCAGAACAGAAGCTGAGGAGATGCTTCTTTCGATCCATTTCCAAGGATTTCAAAATGCTCTTTTTAATGAACCTTCAACTGTCTGACTTTTATAATACACATATCCAATCAGTTTCAGACTAGTATCATCTACTGACACTATAATATAGTATTGTATTAACTAGTAGTATGGCTGCATACCAGTATCACTGTAACATTGGGACTTCCCAATAGTGTAGAGGGAACCTGGTGGACTTTACTGCCGAGAGAACGTCCTGTGAAGAAAACAATAAAATAATATTTAAAACAGAAAGAATCATTATTTAGACATGTCTGTTAGTTGCTAGTGTTTTCAGGATGTACATACATTCTACAGACATGTTATTATTAGCTGTTATCCTGAACAGTGAGAGTATGAACGTGATGAAAGCTCTGGTCATGATGACTGACTCTCTACTGGACAGAGAGAGAGAGAGAGAGAGAGAGAGAGAGAAAGAGAGAGAGAGAGAGAGAGAGAGAGAAGGGGGGTGGGGTAGAGAGAGAAAGAAGAGAGAGAGGAGAGAGAATAAAGAGAGGGGGTGGGGTAGAGAGAGACAGGAGAGAGAGGAGAGAGTATAAAGGGGGGAGGGGGGTAGAGAGAGACAGGAGAGAGAGGAGAGAGTATAAAGAGAGGGCAGGCAAAAAGGGAAATAACTAGAGACATTAGAAGAACTAGAGTTAGAGGTCCCCCTACAGTATGTGATGAGACCATCTCTTTACATATTATATTACATCCTGTGAAATACTGGGGTTTTTGTACAGCTGTACTTGTTGTCTGTATCACTGTGTTCACTCACAGCACAGAAGTACATGCCACTGTCTCCTGCCTCCAACTTCTTCACTGTGAAAGATCCACTCTCAACTACAGTCTTCTTGGCTGAGAATTTGTCTTCACTGAAATCCCCTGAATACTCAGGTTTGGAATTGGGAATAGTGAAGGCTACCTGCTTCATTCCCTCTCCTGGAAGCTGTCTGTACCAGTACATCTGGAAGTAGGTAGATCCCTTAGTGTGACTGCAGTTCATCGGAGTATCACTTCCTTTCAGTCCCCAGAGTATGGTGGGTATCTGAGTGACTTCACTCTCCCCTCAACAAGACCTGTAAGGATACAGTGAGAATAAAATCAATAGAGTTAGGTACAGTTAGACCTGAATACATCAAGACTCAGGTGAAGTGAACATATGCTTGGAAATATCAATATATAACTAGAGAAGACCGTCATTGTAAATAAGAATTTTGTTCTTAACTTTCCTGGTTAAATAAATGAAACATTATGAAACTGTACCTGCAGCACAGAGCAGTGAGACAGTAACAGTGAAGAGAAATGTGAACATGTTTGATCACGTTATATGTGAGAGTGCTGGAAAGAGTCTGGTATCAATGTATATAAAACAAGAGGAGTGTCACATAGATGAATAGATGACAATCAGTAGACCACGGCAGGTTCCACCATATTCAACATGTCAGTGAAGTGGGAGGGACTGATGATCTGAGTACATCATGCTAATTAGTGGTTCAGACTGTAGAGACATTCACATTATTAAAGTTAGAGGTCCCCCTACAGTCCATGATGAGACCATCAGCTCTTTACATATTATATTCTATCCTATAGAGCTCGCCAGCTTGTAGTCCTAAAACACGGAAATGAGTCAGCATTTTCTACCTCTGGTTCGTTGACTGTTGCTATGGGAGAATGAAGGGGGGAAAATAATGGGTTTTGGGATATAAGGTCACAAGTTAACACAGGCTTTGGAGATCTTATACGTTTTGTTCTGTGCAATAATTTAAAACCTCTCTGGGCAAGGGCTGTAGTTTCCTGAATTCTGCCTGATCTGACGTGCCCAAAGTAGTCTGCCTGTTACTCAAGCTCAGAAGCCAGGATATGCACATAATTGGTAACCTTGAATAGAAAACACTTTGAAGTTTCTAAAACTGTTAAAATAATGTCTGAGATTATAACAGAATTGATATGGCAGGCGAACATCTGAAGATAATACGACCAGAAATTATGATTTGTTTGAGCTCCCAGGCTCTTATTATGTAAACCTATTGTTTCTATGCAGTCTGTCATCCAGATTGCTTCCACTATATGGCTTCCACTATATGTCAACAGTCTTTATTCAAGGTTTCAGGCTTCTTTTTTGAAAAACGAACAAGTATTTGGAGTTTTTCTTAGGTTACCACCTGAAGCAAATCAGTCTTTCGGCATGCGAGGCAGATGGCGTGCGCATATGAATTTGCGTTTCCTATTGAACATACTTCTTTCCGTGTGAAATATTATAGTTTATTTACATTTTAGAGTACCTGAGGATTAAATAAAACATTGTTTGACTTGTTGGACAAAGTTTAGCGCTTGTCTTTTGGATTCCTTTGTTTGCCTGTTGAATGTGTGGATTACTGAAAATCAATGGCACCAACTAAACTGACTTCTGGATATAAAGAAGGATTTTATTGAACAAAACGACCATTCATGTTGTAGCTGGGATCCTTGGGATTTGCAAACAGAGGAGATCTTCAAGGAAAGTGATTATTTCATCGCTATTTGTGATTTTGTTAAGCCTCTGCTGGCTTCACAAAAGCATACCAATCGTATGGTATGCTTTCGCCGTAAAGCCTTTTTGGAATCTGACAACGCAGGTTAGATTAACAGGAAGTTAAGCTTTTAAATGATATAAGACACTTGTTATGTTCATGAATGTTTAATATTACGAATATTTATTTGAATTGCGCGCCTCCAATTTCACCGGATGTGGTCGGCTTTGTCCCTCTAGCGGGACTACCTAGCCATAATCAACAATCAGTGGCTATGGCATCATAACCATACCATCTGCATACAGATTAATATGAAGGGATTATATACAAAGACCAATATTTTAATAGGAATAGTAAAGAGAACTGGTCCCAATACTGACCCCTGTGGTACACCTAAAATCGAGGAAACTAGACTCGACACCATCAGAACGCACACCTTGTGTCCTGTCTGTCAGAAAGCTCTTAAACCATTTGCAAACTTATTGTCCAGCCCATTTCAGACAATTGTTGAATGAGTAGGGAATGTTCAATGGTGTTGAATTCTTGGAAAGGTCTAGAAATATGGCAGCACAATGATTTTTTATGATCTAGGCAATTTAACACATCATCTAAAACAAGCCATAACAGCTGAAACAGCGTTGCCAAAGATATAAGAGCAAAGGAGATAGGAATCCAATTGGTGTACCAAACGCCCCACCCAGCATACTATCGACCAATCGCTTTCATGTTGTCATGCTTGCGTCACGCGGTTGTTAAACTAACCATCACGCAATCCCTTCTCAAAGTCAGGATATGAGTTCAAAGAAACTTTTCCTATTTTCCTCGAAAGTATGTAATGTCACGATTCCAAAGCTACACAATAATACAGATATCAAGTTTATTACGTGTAATGTTGTACTTCTGTTGATGAAATTCATGCTTATGTATACCCCATCATGGTACATATCCCAGCTATCACAGTGGAGCTTGGCCGATTCCAGCCGAGAGTCAGACTCGGCCGACGTCATGTGGCCCGAGTCTGGGCCGCCTTCAGCAGTATTACTTATGGCGAGGATGCGGGGATTGAACTCGGGCCGATTCCGATGAGAGTTATCTGGACAATGTATTACTTGGGGTCACGGGCCAATGTGGCTACTCTCTGGCAGATGATTTACACGGGCTGCTTATATAATTAACATTTCAATATTTATTTATCCATATTTTATCAATGTTTCTGTGATCAAAAATACATTTAACATTAAATGAAATTCTTTAAGAGTCCTGTGTAGTATTTTTAGTATTTTGATACATTGTGCAAGGCAATTGATAAGCATTTAGAACTTTGTGGGATGGAGCCTCCTGAGTGGTGCAGCGTTCTAAGAGACACTGCATCGTAGTGCAAACTGTGTTGCTACAGATGCTGCTTCGAGACCCGTGCCGGATTGCCACCGAGGGAGACCCATGAGGCGAAGCCAATTGGCTCAGCGTCGTCTGAGTTAGGGGAGGGTTTGGCCGGCAGGGGATAGTCCTTGTCCCATCACGCTGTAGAGACTACCCTGTGGCAGGCCCAATTGCATGCAGGCTGACACGGTCAACAGGTGTATGGTGTTTACCTCCGAGACAAAAATGTTTTTAGTGGATATGTATATTTTATGTGTCAAATGTAGTAAAAGTCATATTTAAAATGAAGAAATCGGGTAATTTTGTATACATTTGCTTCAGGGTCGCTTCTGTGGGGATTCTGGTAAGATTCCTGGCAAAAGTAAGGCTGAATTCCGGTAAACGGACACGGCCCGATGTACTTGTGGTGATTCATCGTTGCTAGCTGGGATTTCAGACGCAGCTTCAATCTCTAGGTCTACCCCATCATGGTAGATATATCAGAGCAGCTTCAATCTCTAGGTCTACCCCATCATGGTAGATTATCAGAGCAGCTTCAATCTCTAGGTCTACCCCATAATGGTAGATATATAGAGCAGCTTCAGTCTCTAGGTTTACCCCATCATGGTAGATATATCAGAGCAGACTTCAGTCTCTAGCTTATACCCATCATGGGTAGATATATCAGAGTAGCTTCCACCTGCTTGATAACCACAGTATGGTGTTGTTAGCTGGGGAGAGTGTGTTCCACCTGCTGATACCACAGTATGGTGTTGTAGCTGGGGAGAGTGTGTTCCACCTGCTGATATCACAGTATGGTGTTGTAGCTGGGGAGAGTGTGTTCCACCTGCTGATACCACAGTATGGTGTTGTAGCTGGGGAGAGTGTGTTCCACCTGCTGATTACAACAGTATGGTGTGTAGCATGGGGGAGAGTGTGTTCCACCTGCTGATACCACAGTATGGTGTTGTAGCTGGGGAGTAGTGTGTATACAGGACAGGACAGCAGTTTCTCCAGAACTCTGAAATACTGAAGATGGAGACGGAATGAAGAAACGCTTTGAACAGAGGAGTTCACCTTTACAGAAGAGGAGAGAGAGACCTTTTTGTTATAACTACTGTAGTATTCAGGAAATATATGGAATTATAGATTTTTTTCAACGGTATCTAATCTGTGATCAAGAATAAGAAGACATTTATGTTCAGAGGTGAAAATATATCCAAACAGTGAAAGATTCTTAGTTTCAACACGTGAGTCAAGATGAACATTCTAAAAGGAAATGGATCTTCAACTCTCAGACTCCTTACTTACACATCATAGTTTACTGTGTACTGTGTCTGGTGAGTCCACATGGATGTGTTGAGCTGTAACTCCACCTACAGAGAAAGACATTGATATCATACCATACTGTATCATGGTCTTCTGTATATCAGAGGGAACCTCCCCTTTCTATTAGACCAGCTGGTGAGTGTTTTGGCATTGAATCAGAGTCAGATACAGTGTGATGTTAATACAGGTGTGATTAGTCTACAGTACACCAGGGAGGAGGTTTTTGTAGAGCAGAGAGGGAGATCTGATGCACTGTGTAAACTAGCAGCACAGTAATACACAGCACTGCTATTTGGAGTTAGTTGATTGATGGTTAAGGTGCTGGTACCACCTGCATTAGCATCTCCTTCTATATCAAATCCAGCCTCTGGAAATCCAATTTTCCCATTCAGGTATCCTAAAAACACAAATTCTCTGTAGTTGGATTGCTTGTACCAGAGGATGCGATCATAGCCTGATATACTATGTGAACACTCCATCTTAGCCAACTTTCCCTGGTTCTTGTACAGGGATGCAGGATTCTGGTAAACCTGGTTACTGAGAGAAGAACCTGGAGAAAGAGACAGAGAGAGAGAAAGAAGAGAGAGAGAGACAGAAAGAGGTGAAACAACATATAGAAGAAAGATATTGACTTGAAACATCTAAAAAAAATCAAATGAGGATATTAGTAGTTGATGAAATCAATGACCTGAATACCTGCAGCCCAGGCTGTGTAACCCATGGTGATGGAGATAAGAATTCTGATCATGTTGACTCACTGTTAAGGAGACAGATAGAATGAGACAGACAAACCACTCCACATGAATTACAGGTGGCTTCTAATCAACTCATCTCAGTGATCTTATAGAGGGATGCTGCCTCCTTATGAGAACATCTAAAACATCAGAGACCTGAGATGAACCCTGCTGGAGGAGTCTATGTGGGACAGGAAGCAGGGTTTAGTAGAGCAGAGAGGGAGATCTGATGCACTGCTATCTGGAGTTAGTTGATTGATGGTTAAAGGAAATATTCACCCATTTTGAATGTTATATTATTTTTGTGGACCTCTGAGTGAGGTCTTATCATGCCATGGGTCATTTCATGTTTTAATGTGTATCTGAGTTATTTGCAGTCAAGCAGGCAGACATTCGTCCGGTATGACGTAGTACTGTGATAAAGTGATAAAGAGTGGCCCACCTCCCGGCCCGCTCAGTGATTACTCAGCTACACAGCTGATGCCTCCCGGACTCTTCACTAACACGACTAGAAGCCACTACATCACCGGATTCTTGCCGTAAGCTCTGGACCTTTGCATCGGATCATCGCTGCTAACTAGCTGCTACCGAGTGGCTATAGTGGCTATTTTCCTGAACCTAGGACAAGTTAGCCGTGAGCAAAGCGCATCTCCCGGCTAGCAAACAAAATTACTACAACCACAATACCTCTTTCTCCAACTGGCCCTGGACCCTTTGTCGACACGAAGCCCCGCCGTTCCACCACGACTGGTCTGCCGACGTAACTCCATCCGCTGTGACCCGAACAGACCTTTGCTGGACGTCGGAGCAGGCGCTTCTACTAGCCCCAGCCTGCTAACTTTAACCTCTCTGGGCCAGTGGGACGCTTGCTTCCCACCCTAATCAACAGCCAGTGGAATCGCGTCGCGCGAAATGCAAAACCTCATACATGCTATAACTTCAATTTCTCAAACTATGACTATTTTACCACCGTTTTATAGATACAACCTCTCCTGAATCGAACCACGTTGTCCGATTTCAAAAAGGCTTTACACAGCAAAAAGCAAAACATTAGATTGTCAGCAGAGTACCCAGCCAGAAATAATCACACAGCCATTTTCAAAGCAACTAGATGCATCACAAATACCCAAAACACAGCTAAATGCAGCATTAACCTTTGACAACCTTCATGAGATGACACTCCTAGGACATCATGTTACACAATACATGCATTTTGTGTTCGATAAAGTTCATATTTATATATAAAAACAGCATTTTACATCGGCGCGTGACGTTCAGAAAATCTTTTCCCTCAAATGCTTCCGGTGAATTAGCGCTACAATTTACAAAATTACTATTCGAAAACATTGTTAAAATGAAATATTGTCATTCAAAGACTTATATATTAACATGTCTTGTATGCCATCGCTTTGCCAGATTTAAAAATAACTTTACTGGGAAATCACACTTTGCAATAAACGACGTGGTATGAAAAATAGGCTATACATGTTTTGAGCCATCTTGGAACGATCAACCATCAAAAATACTATTGTAAATAATCCCTTACCTTTGATTATCTTTATCAGAAGGCACTTCTAGGAATACCAGGTCCATAACAAATGTTTTTGTTCGAAAAAGTTAATAATTTATGTCCCAATAGTGTTAGCGCGCTCCGAAGGCTACTGAAAATGTAACGTGTGCGTCGGACTTGTCGTCAGGAATGAGCAAAAAAAAATATTTAAGTTCGTTCAAACATGTCAAACGTTGTATAACATAAATCTTTTGGCCGTTTTTCAACTAGAGCTCCAATAAGATTCCATGGGGACGGTTGCATTGTCTTTCAAAACGTTTCGAAAAGGGAGAGTAGCCATGGGCGCCGACGTCACAATGGTAATGGCCCATCCCCTGTGACCAATATCAACAGCCTCTCTTTGGGTCAGTTTCTACCATAGAGGACTCAAACCACTTTGTAAAGACTGGGGACATGTAGTGGAAGCCATAGGAAGTGCTAAATGATTCATAACCCCCTGTGTGTTTCAATGGCAAATGTTTGAAGTGATATCCACACATGAGATTTCAGTTTCCTGTCAGGATTTGTCTCAGGGTTTTGACTGCCATATGAGTTCTGTTATACTCACAGACACCATTCAAACAGTTTTAGAAACTTTAGGGTGTTTCCTATCCAAATCAAACAATTATAGGCATATTCTATTTACTGGGCAGGAGGAGTAACCAGATTAAATCGGGTACGTTTTTTATCCGGCCGTGCAAATACTGCCCCCTATCCTAGACAGGTTAACCTCTCTGGGCTATGTGGGACGTTAGCGTGCCACCCGTGGCGCACCCTATCAACAGCAGGTGCATTTCAAGAGCGGCAAATTTGAAACCAAATAAATGTCAAAATTTAAATTTCTCAAACATACAACTAACTTACACCCTTTGAAAGATAAACATCTCCTTAATCTAACCACGTTGTCCGATTTCAAAAAGGTTTTACGGGGAAAGCATGAAGTTAGGTTATGTTAGGAGAGTACATTGACAATAGCTGTGTGTAATGCATTGTCGATTCAAAGACAGGCGTCACCAAAACCATAAAATCAGCTAAAATTATGCACTAACCTTTTACAATCTCCATCAGATGACACTCCTAGGACATTATGTTAGACAATGCATGCATTTTTAGTTCTATCAAGTTCATATTTATATATAAAAACAGCGTTTTACTATGGCGTTGATGTTCAGGAAATCGTTTCCCTCCAATACCGGCAGTCAAGTCATGCGAACAAAATAATTAATTATAGAAAACATTGGTAAAATATTATAATGTCAATCAAAGAATTATAGATTTACATCTCTTGAACGCAATGGACTTGCCAGATTTAAAATTAACCTTACTGGGAAATCACACTTTGCAATAATCTGAGCACTGCGCAAGAAAAATACGCATTGCGATACAGACTAACCGCCATGTTGGAGAGATCTAAAATCGAAAATACTATGTAAATAATCCATTACCTTTGATTCTCTTCATCAGATGTCACTTCCAAAGAATCCCAGGTCCATAACGAATGTAGTTTTGTTCAAAAAAGCTCATCATTTATGTCCAAAAACCTCCGTGTTGTAGCACATGATCTAAGCCAGCCGGACTTCACTTCACTTCCCGAACGGAAAAAATATTTCCGTTCGTTCAAACATGTCAAACGTTGTATCGCATAAATCATTAGGGCCTTTTTTAACCAGAACATGAATAAATAATGGGCACATATTTTTTCAAAAAAATTCTCAACTACTGCCCCCTATACCCTAACAGGTTAACTTCTTACATCTAGGGGTTCCGCTAGCGGAACGCCTCGCAATATCCAATGGAAGAACGTGGCGCAAAATACAAAAACCTCAAAAATGATAATTTTTTCAAACATACGACTATTTACACCATTTTAAAGACAAGACTCTCGTTAACCTGTCTAGGATAGGGGGCAGTATTTTCACGGCCGGATGAAAAACATACATACCGATTTAAACCGGTTACTACTCTTGCCCAGAAACGAGAATATGCATATTATTTGTAGATTTGGATAGAAAAAACCCTCAGAAGTTTCTACAACTGTTTGAATGGTGTTGTGAGTATAACAAACTCATATGGCAGGCAGAAACCTGAGAAAATTCCAAGCAGGAAGTGGCCTGTCTGAGAATTTGTAGTTCTTCTTTTGGTTCTCTATCGAAACTACAGTATCTGTGCTTTTACGTAGCACTTTCTAAGGCTTCCATTGGCTCTCTAAAGCCTTCAGAAAGTGGATTGAGGCGTCTCCTGTCTCTGGGCAGAGTTTTGTAGCTCAGTTTGTCAGTGGTATGCCTGGTGACTAAGCTATCCCAGCCATCCTCAGGTCTCTACCACTCAGCCATCCTCAGGTATCCACCACTCAGCCATCCTCAGGTCTCCACCACTCAGCGATCCTCAGGTCTCTACCACTCAGCCATCCTCAGGTCTCTACCACTCAGCCAGACACACTGATACTGACACTCTTCACATACACACATAGATATATACACACACACTCATTCACCCATAATCAGTCACTCAATACAGTATGTAGCCCTTGTGTCTGATGATGTCTGGACAGAAAAAGTATGACACTCCGTACTCTTTTTGTCCAGACAGCATCAGATACATGGTCTACACATATGGAGACAGAGGGTCTCCAGGACCAGGCCCCCAAGGGCCCTCCCATGCCACATTCCCTGGCCCAGGCACCCATACTGTCCCACACACATTTAGAAACATCTGAATCCCAAATGACCAGGGCCATAAAGTGCCACTTATACAGCATCTTCTAAATGTGTGTTGAGAAACACTCCTCCTGGTGGAGAACTGAGTGAAGTGCACCTAAACCATCTAAACTAGCCACTTATAACAGTATCATTACATCTGTTTGATATCAAATGGTTCATAGCAAAGTGTTGTTGAAGTGGGGTTGAAGACAGGTGCAGGTGTATAGAAGCTGTAGTCAGCTATTATATGAGAGGATCAGAGAGGTTTTGTAGAGGAGAGAGGGTATAGTGAAACACTGTGCTTTCACTAGCAGCACAGAAATACACTGCACTGTCTTCAGCTTCTGTCAGTTGGGAAAAATGTAGATACGCCATTTTGTTAGCTGCAGCATCTCCACTGACATTAAAACGCCCTTTAAAGGAATCTTCCACGTTGGACTGTGTTCTCCACATACCCAATGAGTTCAGAGCAGTGTTTTGGGCTGACTGTTGGTACCACAGTATCAGTAGTAATTTGGATCAGTGTGTCTGCAGGTGAGTTGAACTTTATCTTCAGGTCCTTTTAGTATTGCAGTAGGAGTCTGGTGAACTTTGTCTGTTGGTGACAGCCCTGTGGATGAAAACAGACAATATGAAATATACAGTATACTCAGCATATGACAGCAATATATTTCAGTAGTAAATCTATCTTTCATGAGGGATTTAGTACCTGTCACCCATAGTGGTAGAGTTGCTACATGTATGAGAAGCTTGATCATGTTGATGGTTCTGGAGAGAAGAGTCACATGGACAAGGAGAAAGGGTTTTCAGATAGTCAGAGATGTGATGTAATCTAGTGGGCGTGTCAAATGTATGTCAGCATCCCAAATGGCACCCTATTCCCTTTCTAGTGCACTACTTTAGACAGAGCCCATAGGGGGAGAGGAGAATAAGTCAATAGAGAAGGGGAGCTGAACTGAGCTGCCGGAGGGGAAGGAAATGACATCACTTTGACGTCAGAACTTGTGTTGATATTCAAGCAGATCCCTTGTTCACCTACAGGTCTCCTGTTCAACTTAAAGGTGTATTGTGGAACATACCGGTATCTACATCATTGAAAGTATTTGTCTTTTTGGTCTTTAGATTGATCTGTGTTATAGATTCTGCAGTCATCACACTAGAAATAGGATATAATTTTAAGAAATACCTGAACTGTTTTCTTCAAGATAACAACATCAACCACATTATTTGGTATAGAGGTTTGATATCAACTTCCTCCATGTGCTCAGACATCTACAGCGGTGGATAGCAGGTGTGCTGGGTGTTGATGAACACTGCAGTTATGGAGTAAAGGATCAGAAGGGGGTTTTGTAGAAGAGAGAAGGGTATCTACATCACTGTGTTGACTTCAGGTCAGAACAGTAATACACTTCACTGACTTCAGGTCAGAACAGTAATACACTGCTCTGACTTCAGGTCAGAACAGTAACACACTGCGCTGACTTCAGGACAGAACAGTAATACACTGCACTGACTTCAGGTCAGAACAGAAGCTGAGGAGATGCTTCTTTCGATCCATTTCCAAGGATTTCAAAATGCTCTTTTTAATGAACCTTCAACTGTCTGACTTTTATAATACACATATCCAATCAGTTTCAGACTAGTATCATCTACTGACACTATAATATAGGTATTGTATTAACTAGTAGTATGCTGCATACCAGTATCACTGTAACATGGGACTTCCCATAGTGTAGAGGGAACCTGTGGACTTTATGCCGAGAGAACGTCCTGTGAAGAACACAATAAAATAATATTTAAAACAGAAAGAATCATTATTTAGGACATGTCTGTTAGTGCTAGTGTTTCAGGATGTACATACATTCTACAGACATGTTATTAGCTGTTATCTGAACAGTGAGAGTATGAACGTGATGAAAGCTCTGGTCATGATGACTGACTCTCTACTGGACAGAGAGAGAGAGAGAGAGAGAGGAGAGAGAGGAGAAGAGCAGAGATGAGAGAGAGAGAGAGAGAAGGGTGGTGGTGGGGTTAGAGAGAGAAAGAAGAGAGAGAGGAGAGAGATAAAGAGAGGGGGGGTGGGGTAGAGAGAGACAGGAGAAGAGAGGAGAGAGTATAAAGGGGGGGGGGGGGTAGAGAGAGACAGGAGAGAGAGGAGAGAGTATAAAGAGAGGGGCAGGCAAAAAGGGAAATAACTAGAGACATTAGAAGAACTAGAGTTAGAGGTCCCCCTACAGTATGTGATGAGACCATCTCTTTACATATTATATTACATCCTGTTGAAATACTGGGGTTTTTGTACAGCTGTACTTGTTGTCTGTATCACTGTGTTCACTCACAGCACAGAAGTACATGCCACTGTCTCCTGCCTCCAACTTCTTCACTGTGAAAGATCCACTCTCAACTACAGTCTTCTTGGCTGAGAATTTGTCTTCACTGAAATCCCCTGAATACTCAGGTTTGGAATTGGGAATAGTGAAGGCTACCTGCTTCATTCCCTCTCCTGGAAGCTGTCTGTACCAGTACATCTGGAAGTAGGTAGATCCCTTAGTGTGACTGCAGTTCATCGGAGTATCACTTCCTTTCAGTCCCCAGAGTATGGTGGGTATCTGAGTGACTTCACTCCCCTCAACAAGACCTGTAAGGATACAGTGAGAA
This sequence comes from Salmo trutta, assembly GCF_901001165.1. Classification (NCBI taxonomy): domain Eukaryota; kingdom Metazoa; phylum Chordata; class Actinopteri; order Salmoniformes; family Salmonidae; genus Salmo; species Salmo trutta. The sequence continues at coordinate 45,979 of NW_021822857.1, read as the reverse complement.
TAAAATCAATAGAGTTAGGTACAGTTAGACCTGAATACATCAAGACTCAGGTGAAGTGAACATATGCTTGGAAATATCAATATATAACTAGAGAAGACCGTCATTGTAAATAAGAATTTTGTTCTTAACTTTCCTGGTTAAATAATGAAACATTATGAAACTGTACCTGCAGCACAGAGCAGTGAGACAGTAACAGTGAAGAGAAATGTGAACATGTTTGATCACGTTATATGTGAGAGTGCTGGAAAGAGTCTGGTATCAATGTATATAAAACAAGAGGAGTGTCACATAGATGAATAGATGACAATCAGTAGACCACGGCAGGTTCCACCATATTCAACATGTCAGTGAAGTGGGAGGGACTGATGATCTGAGTACATCATGCTAATTAGTGGTTCAGACTGTAGAGACATTCACATTATTAAAGTTAGAGGTCCCCCTACAGTCCATGATGAGACCATCAGCTCTTTACATATTATATTCTATCCTATAGAGCTCGCCAGCTTGTAGTCCTAAAACACGAAATGAGTCAGCATTTTCTACCTCTGGTTCGTTGACTGTTGCTATGGGAGAAATGAAGGGGGAAATAATGGGGTTTTGGGATATAAGGTCACAAGTTAACACAGGCTTTGGAGATCTTATACGTTTTGTTCTGTGCAATAATTTAAAACCTCTCTGGGCAAGGCTGTAGTTTCCTGAATTTCTGCCTGACTGACATGCCCAAGTAGTCTGCCTGTTACTCAAGCTCAGAAGCCAGGATATGCACATAATTGGTAACCTTGAATAGAAAACACTTTGAAGTTTCTAAAACTGTTAAAATAATGTCTGAGATTATAACAGAATTGATATGGCAGGCGAACATCTGAAGATAATACGACCAGAAATTATGATTTGTTTGAGCTCCCAGGCTCTTATTATGTAAACCTATTGTTTCTATGCATGTCTGTCATCCAGATTGCTTCCACTATATGGCTTCCACTATATGTCAACAGTCTTTATTCAAGGTTTCAGGCTTCTTTTTTTGAAAAACGAACAAGTATTTGGAGTTTTTTCTTAGGTTACCACCTGAAGCAAATCAGTCTTTCGGCATGCGAGGCAGATGGCGTGCGCATATGAATTTGCGTTTCCTATTGAACATACTTCTTTCCGTGTGAAATATTATAGTTTATTTACATTTTAGAGTAACTGAGGATTAAATAAAAACATTGTTTGACTTGTTTGGACAAAGTTTAGCGCTTGCTTTTTGGATTCCTTTGTTTGCCTGTTGAATGTGTGGATTACTGAAATCAATGGCACCAACTAAACTGACTTTCTGGATATAAAGAAGGATTTTATTGAACAAAACGACCATTCATGTTGTAGCTGGGATCCTTGGGATTGCAAACAGAGGAAGATCTTCAAAGGAAAGTGATTTATTTCATCGCTATTTGTGATTTTGTTAAGCCTCTGCTGGCTTCACAAAAGCATACCAATCGTATATGGTATGCTTTCGCCGTAAAGCCTTTTTGGAATCTGACAACGCAGTTAGATTAACAGGAAGTTAAGCTTTTAAATGATATAAGACACTTGTATGTTCATGAATGTTTAATATTACGAATATTTATTTGAATTGCGCGCCTCCAATTTCACCGGATGTGGTCGGCTTTGTCCCTCTAGCGGGACACCTAGCCATAATCAACAATCAGTGCTATGGCATCATAACCATACCATCTGCATACAGATTAATATGAAGGGATTATATACAAAGACCAATATTATTAATATGAATAGTAAAGAGAACTGGTCCCAACACTGACCCCTGTGGTACACCTAAAATCGAGGAAACTAGACTCGACACCATCAGAACGCACACATTGTGTCCTGTCTGTCAGAAAGCTCTTAAACCATTTGCAAGACTTATTGTCCAGGCCCATTTCAGACAATTGTTGAATGAGTAGGGAATGTTCAATGGTGTTGAATTCCTTGGAAAGGTCTAGAAATATGGCAGCACAATGATTTTTATGATCTAGGCAATTTAAACACATCATCTAAAACAAGCATAACAGCTGAAACAGCGTTGCCAAAGATATAAGAGAAAGGAGATAGGAATCCAATTGGTGTACCAAACGCCCCACCCAGCATACTATCGACCAATCGCTTTCATGTTGTCATGCTGCGTCACGCGGTTGTTAAACTAACCATCACGCAATCCCTTCTCAAAGTCAGGATATGAGTCAAGAAACTTTCCTATTTTCCTCGAAAGTATGTAATGTCACGATTCCAAAGCTACACAATAATACAGATATCAAGTTTATTACGTGTAATGTTGTACTTCTTGTTGATGAAATTCATGCTTATGTATACCCCATCATGGTACATATCCCAGCTATCACAGTGGATCTTGGCCGATTCCAGCCGAGAGTCAGACTCGGCCGACGTCATGTGGCCCGAGTCTGGGCCGCCTTCAGCAGTATTACTTATGGCGAGGATGCGGGGATTGAACTCGGGCCGATTCCGATGAGAGTTATCTGGACAAATGTATTACTTGGGGCACGGGCCAATGTGGCTACTCTCTGGCAGATGATTACACGGGCTGCTTTATATAATTAACATTTCAATATTTATTTATCCATATTTTATCAATGTTTCTGTGATCAAAAAATACATTTAACATTTAAATGAAATTCTTTAAGAGTCCTGTGTAGTATTTTAGTATTTTGATACATTGTGCAAGGCAATTGATAAGCATTTAGAACTTTGTGGATGGAGCCTCCTGAGTGGTGCAGCGGTCTAAGACACTGCATCGTAGTGCAAACTGTGTTGCTACAGATGCTGCTTCGAGACCCGTGCCGGATGCCACCGGGGAGACCCATGAGGCGAAGCACAATTGGCTCAGCGTCGTCTGAGTTAGGGGAGGGTTTGGCCGGCAGGGATGTCCTTGTCCCATCACGCTGTAGAGACTCCTGTGGCAGGCCAATTGCATGCAGGCTGACACGGTCAACAGGTGTATGGTGTTTACTCCGAGACAAAATGTTTTTATGTGGATATGTATAATTTCTATGTGTCAAATGTGTAAAAGTCATATTTAAAATGAAGAAATCGGGTAATTTTGTATACATTTGCTTCAGGTCGCTTCTGTGGGGATTCTGGTAAGATTCCGGCAAAGTAAGGCTGAATTCCGGTAAACGGACACGGCCCGATGTACTTGTGGTGATTCATCGTTGCTAGCTGGGATTTCAGAGCAGCTTCAATCTCTAGGTCTACCCCATCATGGTAGATATATCAGAGCAGCTTCAATCTCTAGGTCTACCCCATCATGGTAGATATATCAGAGCAGCTTCAATCTCTAGGTCTACCCCATCATGGTAGATATATCAGAGCAGCTTCAGTCTCTAGGTTTACCCCATCATGGTAGATATATCAGAGCAGATTCAGTCTCTAGCTATACCCCATCATGGTAGATATATCAGAGCAGCTTCACCTGCTGATACCACAGTATGGTGTTGTAGCTGGGGAGAGTGTGTTCCACCTGCTGATACCACAGTATGGTGTTGTAGCTGGGGAGAGTGTGTTCCACCTGCTGATATCACAGTATGGTGTTGTAGCTGGGGAGAGTGTGTTCCACCTGCTGATACCACAGTATGGTGTTGTAGCTGGGAGAGTGTGTTCCACCTGCTGATACCACAGTATGGTGTTGTAGCTGGGGAGAGTGTGTTCCACCTGCTGATACCACAGTATGGTGTTGTAGCTGGGGAGAGTGTGTAAACAGGACAGGACAGCAGTTTCTCCAGAACTCTGAAATACTGAAGATGGAGACTGAAGAACGCTGGAACAGAGGAGTTCACCTGTTACAGAAGAGGAGAGAGAGACCTTTTTGTTATAACTACTGTAGTCATTCAGGAAATATATGGAATTATAGATTTTTTTCAACGGTATCTAATCTGTGATCAAGAATAATGAAGACATTTATGTTCAGAGGTGAAAAATATCCAACAGTGAAAGATTCTTAGTTCAACACTGAGTCAAGATGAACATTCAAAAGGAAATGGATCTTCAACTCTCAGACTCCTTACTACACATCATAGTTTACTGTTGTACTGTGTCTGGTGAGTCCACATGGATTTGTTGAGCTGTAACTCCACCTACAGGAAAGACATGATATCATACCATACTGTATCATGGTCTTCTGTATATCAGAGGGAACCTCCCCTTTCTATTAGACCAGCTGGTGAGTGTTTTGGCATTGAATCAGAGTCAGATACAGTGTGATGTTAATACAGGTGTGATTAGTCTACAGTACACCAGGGAGGAGGTTTTTGTAGAGCAGAGAGGGAGATCTGATGCACTGTGTAAACTAGCAGCACAGTAATACACAGCACTGCTATTTGGAGTTAGTTGATTGATGGTTAAGGTGCTGGTACCACCTGCATTAGCATCTCCTTCTATATCAAATCCAGCCTCTGGAAATCCAATTTTCCCATTCAGGTATCCTAAAAACACAAATTCTCTGTAGTTGGATTGCTTGTACCAGAGGATGCGATCATAGCCTGATATACTATGTGAACACTCCATCTTAGCCAACTTTCCCTGGTTCTTGTACAGGGATGCAGGATTCTGGTAAACCTGGTTACTGAGAGAAGAACCTGGAGAAAGAGACAGAGAGAGAGAAAGAAAGAGAGAGAGAGACAGAAAGAGGTGAAACAACATATAAAGAAAGATATTGACTTGAAACATCTAAAAAAAATCAAATGAGGATATTAGTAGTTGATGAAATCAATGACCTGAATACCTGCAGCCCAGGCTGTGTAACCCATGGTGATGGAGATAAGAATTCTGATCATGTTGACTCACTGTTAAGAAGACAGATAGAATGAGACAGACAAACCACTCCACATGAATTACAGGTGGCTTCTAATCAACTCATCTCAGTGATCTTATAGAGGGATGCTGCCTCCTTATGAGAACATCTAAAACATCAGAGACCTGAGATGAACCCTGCTGGAGGAGTCTATGTGGGACAGGAAGCAGGGTTTAGTAGAGCAGAGAGGGAGATCTGATGCACTGCTATCTGGAGTTAGTTGATTGATGGTTAAAGGAAATATTCACCCATTTTGAATGTTATATTATTTTTGTGGACCTCTGAGTGAGGTCTTATCAATGCCATGGGTCATTTCATGTTTTAATGTGTATCTGAGTTATTTGCAGTCAAGCAGGCAGACATTCGTCCGGTATGACGTAGTACTGTGATAAAGTGATAAAGAGTGGCCCACCTCCCGGCCCGCTCAGTGATTACTCAGCTACACAGCTGATGCCTCCCGGACTCTTCACTAACACGACTAGAAGCCACTACATCACCGGATTCTTGCCGTAAGCTCTGGACCTTTGCATCGGATCATCGCTGCTAACTAGCTGCTACCGAGTGGCTATAGTGGCTATTTTCCTGAACCTAGGACAAGTTAGCCGTGAGCAAAGCGCATCTCCCGGCTAGCAAACAAAATTACTACAACCACAATACCTCTTTCTCCAACTGGCCTGGACCCTTTGTCGACACGAAGCCCCGCCGTTCCACCACGACTGGTCTGCCGACGTAACTCCATCCGCTGTGCCCCGAACAGACCTTTGCTGGACGTCGGAGCAGGCGCTTCTACTAGCCCCAGCCTGCTAACTTTAACCTCTCTGGGCCAGTGGGACGCTTGCTTCCCACCCTAATCAACAGCCAGTGGAATCGCGTCGCGCGAAATGCAAAACCTCATAAATGCTATAACTTCAATTTCTCAAACATATGACTATTTTACACCGTTTTATAGATACACCTCTCCTGAATCGAACCACGTTGTCCGATTTCAAAAAGGCTTTACAGCAAAAGCAAAACATTAGATTATGTCAGCAGAGTACCCAGCCAGAAATAATCACACAGCCATTTTCAAAGCAACTAGATGCATCACAAATACCCAAAACACAGCTAAATGCAGCATTAACCTTTGACAACCTTCATGAGATGACACTCCTAGGACATCATGTTACACAATACATGCATTTTGTGTTCGATAAAGTTCATATTTATATATAAAAACAGCATTTTACATCGGCGCGTGACGTTCAGAAAATCTTTTCCCTCAAATGCTTCCGGTGAATTAGCGCTACAATTTACAAAATTACTATTCGAAAACATTGTTAAAATGAAATATTGTCATTCAAAGACTTATATATTAACATGTCTTGTATGCCATCGCTTTGCCAGATTTAAAAATAACTTTACTGGGAAATCACACTTTGCAATAAACGACGTGGTATGAAAAATAGTCTAGGCTATACATGTTTTGAGCCATCTTGGAACGATCAACCATCAAAAATACTATTGTAAATAATCCCTTACCTTTGATTATCTTTATCAGAAGGCACTTCTAGGAATACCAGGTCCATAACAAATGTAGTTTTGTTCGAAAAAGTTAATAATTTATGTCCCAATAGTGTTAGCGCGCTCCGAAGGCTACTGAAAATGTAACGTGTGCGTCGGACTTGTCGTCAGGAATGAGCAAAAAAAATATATTTAAGTTCGTTCAAACATGTCAAACGTTGTATAACATAAATCTTTTGGCCGTTTTTCAACTAGAGCTCCAATAAGATTCCATGGGGACGGTTGCATTGTCTTTCAAAACGTTTCGAAAAGGGAGAGTAGCCATGGGCGCCGACGTCACAATGGTAATGGCCCATCCCCTGTGACCAATATCAACAGCCTCTCTTTGGGTCAGTTTCTACCATAGAGGACTCAAACCACTTTGTAAAGACTGGGGACATGTAGTGGAAGCCATAGGAAGTGCTAAATGATTCATAACCCCCTGTGTGTTTCAATGGCAAATGTTTGAAGTGATATCCACACATGAGATTTCAGTTTCCTGTCAGGATTTGTCTCAGGGTTTTGACTGCCATATGAGTTCTGTTATACTCACAGACACCATTCAAACAGTTTTAGAAACTTTAGGGTGTTTCCTATCCAAATCAAACAATTATAGGCATATTCTATTTACTGGGCAGGAGGAGTAACCAGATTAAATCGGGTACGTTTTTTATCCGGCCGTGCAAATACTGCCCCCTATCCTAGACAGGTTAACCTCTCTGGGCTATGTGGGACGTTAGCGTGCCACCCGTGGCGCACCCTATCAACAGCAGGTGCATTTCAAGAGCGGCAAATTTGAAACCAAATAAATGTCAAAATTTAAATTTCTCAAACATACAACTAACTTACACCCTTTGAAAGATAAACATCTCCTTAATCTAACCACGTTGTCCGATTTCAAAAAGGTTTTACGGGGAAAGCATGAAGTTAGGTTATGTTAGGAGAGTACATTGACAATAGCTGTGTGTAATGCATTGTCGATTCAAAGACAGGCGTCACCAAAACCATAAAATCAGCTAAAATTATGCACTAACCTTTTACAATCTCCATCAGATGACACTCCTAGGACATTATGTTAGACAATGCATGCATTTTTAGTTCTATCAAGTTCATATTTATATATAAAAACAGCGTTTTACTATGGCGTTGATGTTCAGGAAATCGTTTCCCTCCAATACCGGCAGTCAAGTCATGCGAACAAAATAATTAATTAATATTAGAAAACATTGGTAAAATATTATAATGTCAATCAAAGAATTATAGATTTACATCTCTTGAACGCAATGGACTTGCCAGATTTAAAATTAACCTTACTGGGAAATCACACTTTGCAATAATCTGAGCACTGCGCAAGAAAAATACGCATTGCGATACAGACTAACCGCCATGTTGGAGAGATCTAAAATCGAAAATACTATGTAAATAATCCATTACCTTTGATTCTCTTCATCAGATGTCACTTCCAAAGAATCCCAGGTCCATAACGAATGTAGTTTTGTTCAAAAAAGCTCATCATTTATGTCCAAAAACCTCCGTGTTGTAGCACATGATCTAAGCCAGCCGGACTTCACTTCACTTCCCGAACGGAAAAAATATATTTCCGTTCGTTCAAACATGTCAAACGTTGTATCGCATAAATCATTAGGGCCTTTTTTAACCAGAACATGAATAAATAATGGGCACATATTTTTTCAAAAAAATTCTCAATACTGCCCCCTATACCCTAACAGGTTAACTTCTTACATCTAGGGGTTCCGCTAGCGGAACGCCTCGCAATATCCAATGGAAGAACGTGGCGCAAAATACAAAAACCTCAAAAATGATAAATTTTTTTCAAACATACGACTATTTACACCATTTTAAAGACAAGACTCTCGTTAACCTGTCTAGGATAGGGGGCAGTATTTTCACGGCCGGATGAAAAACATACCCGATTTAAACCGGTTACTACTCTTGCCCAGAAACGAGAATATGCATATTATTTGTAGATTTGGATAGAAAAAACCCTCAGAAGTTTCTACAACTGTTTGAATGGTGTCTGTGAGTATAACAGAACTCATATGGCAGGCAGAAACCTGAGAAAATTCCAAGCAGGAAGTGGCCTGTCTGAGAATTTGTAGTTCTTCTTTTGGTTCTCTATCGAAACTACAGTATCTGTGCTTTTACGTAGCACTTTCTAAGGCTTCCATTGGCTCTCTAAAGCCTTCAGAAAGTGGATTGAGGCGTCTCCTGTCTCTGGGCAGAGTTTTGTAGCTCAGTTTGTCAGTGGTATGCCTGGTGACTAAGCTATCCCAGCCATCCTCAGGTCTCTACCACTCAGCCATCCTCAGGTATCCACCACTCAGCCATCCTCAGGTCTCCACCACTCAGCGATCCTCAGGTCTCTACCACTCAGCCATCCTCAGGTCTCTACCACTCAGCCAGACACACTGATACTGACACTCTTCACATACACACATAGATATATACACACACACTCATTCACCCATAATCAGTCACTCAATACAGTATGTAGCCCTTGTGTCTGATGATGTCTGGACAGAAAAAGTATGACACTCCGTACTCTTTTTGTCCAGACAGCATCAGATACATGGTCTACACATATGGAGACAGAGGGTCTCCAGGACCAGGCCCCCAAGGGCCCTCCCATGCCACATTCCCTGGCCCAGGCACCCATACTGTCCCACACACATTTAGAAACATCTGAATCCCAAATGACCAGGGCCATAAAGTGGCACTATACAGAATCTTCTAAATGTGTGTTGAGAAACACTCCCTCCTGGTGGAGAACTGAGGAAGTGCACCTAAACCATCTAAACTAGCCACTTATAACAGTATCATTACCATCTGTTTGATATCAAATGTTTCATAGCAAAGTGTTGTTGAAGTGGTTGAAGACAGGTGCAGGTGTATAGAGCTGTAGTCAGTATTATATGAGAGGATCAGAGAGGGTTTTTGTAGAGGAGAGAGGGTATAGTGAAACACTGTGCTTCACTAGCAGCACAGAAATACACTGCACTGTCTTCAGCTTCTGTCAGTTTGGGAAAATGTAGATACGCCATTTTATTAGCTGCAGCATCTCCACTGACATTAAAACGCCCTTTAAAGGAATCTTCCACCGTTGGAATGGTGTATCTCACATACCCAATGAGTTTCAGAGCAGTGTTTTGGGCTGACTGTTGGTACCACAGTATCATGTAGTAATTTGGATCAGTGTGTCTGCAGGTGAGTTGAACTTTATCTTCAGGTCCTTTTAGTATTGCAGTAGGAGTCTGGTGAACTTTGTCTGTTTGTGACAGCCCTGTGGATGAAACAGACAATATGAAATATACAAAATTACTCAGCATATAGACAGCAATATATTTCAGTAGTAAATCTATCTTTCATGAGGGATTTAGTACCTGTCACCCATAGTGGTAGAGTTGCTACATGTATGAGAAGCTTGATCATGTTGATGGTTCTGGAGAGAAGAGTCACATGGACAAGGAGAAAGGGTTTTCAGATAGTCAGAGATGTGATGTCATCTAGTGGGAGTGTCAAATGTATGTCAGCGTCCCAAATGGCACCCTATTCCCTTTCTAGTGCACTACTTTAGACCAGAGCCCATAGGGGGGAGAGGAGAATAAGTCAATAGAGAAGGGGAGCTGAACTGAGCTGCCGGAGGGGAAGGAAATGACATCACTTTGACGTCAGAACTTGTGTTGATATTCAAGCAGATCCCTTGTTCACCTACAGGTCTCCTGTTCAACTTAAAGGTGTATTGTGGAACATACCGGTATCTACATCATTGAAAGTATTTGTCTTTTTTGGTCTTTAGATTTGATCTGTGTTATAGATTCTGCAGTCATCACACTAGAAATAGGATATAATTTTAAGAAATACCTGAACTGTTTCTTCAAGATAACAACATCAACCACATTATTTGGTATAGAGGTTTGATATCAACTTCCTCCATGTGCTCAGACATCTACAGCGGTGGATAGCAGGTGTGCTGGGTGTTGATGAACACTGCAGTTATGGAGTAAAGGATCAGAAGGGGGTTTTGTAGAAGAGAGAAGGGTATCTACATCACTGTGTTGACTTCAGGTCAGAACAGTAATACACTTCACTGACTTCAGGTCAGAACAGTAATACACTGCTCTGACTTCAGGTCAGAACAGTAACACACTGCGCTGACTTCAGGACAGAACAGTAATACACTGCACTGACTTCAGGTCAGAACAGAAGCTGAGGAGATGCTTCTTTTCGATCCATTTCCAAGGATTTCAAAATGCTCTTTTTAATGAACCTTCAACTGTCTGACTTTTATAATACACATATCCAATCAGTTTCAGACTAGTATCATCTACTGACACTATAATATAGTATTGTATTAACTAGTAGTATGGCTGCATACCAGTATCACTGTAACATTGGGACTTCCCAATAGTGTAGAGGGAACCTGGTGGACTTTACTGCCGAGAGAACGTCCTGTGAAGAAAACAATAAAATAATATTTAAAACAGAAAGAATCATTATTTAGACATGTCTGTTAGTTGCTAGTGTTTTCAGGATGTACATACATTCTACAGACATGTTATTATTAGCTGTTATCCTGAACAGTGAGAGTATGAACGTGATGAAAGCTCTGGTCATGATGACTGACTCTCTACTGGACAGAGAGAGAGAGAGAGAGAGAGAGAGAGAGAGAAGAGAGAGAGAGAGAGAGAGAGAGAGAGAAGGGGGGGGGGGGGTAGAGAGAGAAAGAAGAGAGAGAGGAGAGAGAATAAAGAGAGGGGGGTGGGGTAGAGAGAGACAGGAGAGAGAGGAGAGAGTATAAAGGGGGGGGGGGGGGGGTAGAGAGAGACAGGAGAGAGAGGAGAGAGTATAAAGAGAGGGGCAGGCAAAAAGGGAAATAACTAGAGACATTAGAAGAACTAGAGTTAGAGGTCCCCCTACAGTATGTGATGAGACCATCTCTTTACATATTATATTACATCCTGTTGAAATACTGGGGTTTTTGTACAGCTGTACTTGTTGTCTGTATCACTGTGTTCACTCACAGCACAGAAGTACATGCCACTGTCTCCTGCCTCCAACTTCTTCACTGTGAAAGATCCACTCTCAACTACAGTCTTCTTGGCTGAGAATTTGTCTTCACTGAAATCCCCTGAATACTCAGGTTTGGAATTGGGAATAGTGAAGGCTACCTGCTTCATTCCCTCTCCTGGAAGCTGTCTGTACCAGTACATCTGGAAGTAGGTAGATCCCTTAGTGTGACTGCAGTTCATCGGAGTATCACTTCCTTTCAGTCCCCAGAGTATGGTGGGTATCTGAGTGACTTCACTCCCCTCAACAAGACCTGTAAGGATACAGTGAGAATAAAATCAATAGAGTTAGGTACAGTTAGACCTGAATACATCAAGACTCAGGTGAAGTGAACATATGCTTGGAAATATCAATATATAACTAGAGAAGACCGTCATTGTAAATAAGAATTTTGTTCTTAACTTTCCTGGTTAAATAAATGAAACATTATGAAACTGTACCTGCAGCACAGAGCAGTGAGACAGTAACAGTGAAGAGAAATGTGAACATGTTTGATCACGTTATATGTGAGAGTGCTGGAAAGAGTCTGGTATCAATGTATATAAAACAAGAGGAGTGTCACATAGATGAATAGATGACAATCAGTAGACCACGGCAGGTTCCACCATATTCAACATGTCAGTGAAGTGGGAGGGACTGATGATCTGAGTACATCATGCTAATTAGTGGTTCAGACTGTAGAGACATTCACATTATTAAAGTTAGAGGTCCCCCTACAGTCCATGATGAGACCATCAGCTCTTTACATATTATATTCTATCCTATAGAGCTCGCCAGCTTGTAGTCCTAAAACACGGAAATGAGTCAGCATTTTCTACCTCTGGTTCGTTGACTGTTGCTATGGGAGAAATGAAGGGGGAAAATAATGGGGTTTTGGGATATAAGGTCACAAGTTAACACAGGCTTTGGAGATCTTATACGTTTTGTTCTGTGCAATAATTTAAAACCTCTCTGGGCAAGGCTGTAGTTTCCTGAATTTCTGCCTGACTGACGTGCCCAAAGTAGTCTGCCTGTTACTCAAGCTCAGAAGCCAGGATATGCACATAATTGGTAACCTTGAATAGAAAACACTTTGAAGTTTCTAAAACTGTTAAAATAATGTCTGAGATTATAACAGAATTGATATGGCAGGCGAACATCTGAAGATAATACGACCAGAAATTATGATTTGTTTGAGCTCCCAGGCTCTTATTATGTAAACCTATTGTTTCTATGCATGTCTGTCATCCAGATTGCTTCCACTATATGGCTTCCACTATATGTCAACAGTCTTTATTCAAGGTTTCAGGCTTCTTTTTTGAAAAACGAACAAGTATTTGGAGTTTTTCTTAGGTTACCACCTGAAGCAAATCAGTCTTTCGGCATGCGAGGCAGATGGCGTGCGCATATGAATTTGCGTTTCCTATTGAACATACTTCTTTCCGTGTGAAATATTATAGTTTATTTACATTTTAGAGTACCTGAGGATTAAATAAAAACATTGTTTGACTTGTTTGGACAAAGTTTAGCGCTTGCTTTTTGGATTCCTTTGTTTGCCTGTTGAATGTGTGGATTACTGAAATCAATGGCACCAACTAAACTGACTTTCTGGGATATAAAGAAGGATTTTATTGAACAAAACGACCATTCATGTTGTAGCTGGGATCCTTGGGATTGCAAACAGAGGAAGATCTTCAAAGGAAAGTGATTTATTTCATCGCTATTTGTGATTTTGTTAAGCCTCTGCTGGCTTCACAAAAGCATACCAATCGTATGGTATGCTTTCGCCGTAAAGCCTTTTTGGAATCTGACAACGCAGTTAGATTAACAGGAAGTTAAGCTTTTAAATGATATAAGACACTTGTATGTTCATGAATGTTTAATATTACGAATATTTATTTGAATTGCGCGCCTCCAATTTCACCGGATGTGGTCGGCTTTGTCCCTCTAGCGGGACACCTAGCCATAATCAACAATCAGTGCTATGGCATCATAACCATACCATCTGCATACAGATTAATATGAAGGGATTATATACAAAGACCAATATTATTAATATGAATAGTAAAGAGAACTGGTCCCAATACTGACCCCTGTGGTACACCTAAAATCGAGGAAACTAGACTCGACACCATCAGAACGCACACATTGTGTCCTGTCTGTCAGAAAGCTCTTAAACCATTTGCAAGACTTATTGTCCAGGCCCATTTCAGACAATTGTTGAATGAGTAGGGAATGTTCAATGGTGTTGAATTCCTTGGAAAGGTCTAGAAATATGGCAGCACAATGATTTTTATGATCTAGGCAATTTAACACATCATCTAAAACAAGCATAACAGCTGAAACAGCGTTGCCAAAGATATAAGAGAAAGGAGATAGGAATCCAATTGGTGTACCAAACGCCCCACCCAGCATACTATCGACCAATCGCTTTCATGTTGTCATGCTGCGTCACGCGGTTGTTAAACTAACCATCACGCAATCCCTTCTCAAAGTCAGGATATGAGTCAAGAAACTTTCCTATTTTCCTCGAAAGTATGTAATGTCACGATTCCAAAGCTACACAATAATACAGATATCAAGTTTATTACGTGTAATGTTGTACTTCTTGTTGATGAAATTCATGCTTATGTATACCCCATCATGGTACATATCCCAGCTATCACAGTGGATCTTGGCCGATTCCAGCCGAGAGTCAGACTCGGCCGACGTCATGTGGCCCGAGTCTGGGCCGCCTTCAGCAGTATTACTTATGGCGAGGATGCGGGGATTGAACTCGGGCCGATTCCGATGAGAGTTATCTGGACAAATGTATTACTTGGGGCACGGGCCAATGTGGCTACTCTCTGGCAGATGATTACACGGGCTGCTTTATATAATTAACATTTCAATATTTATTTATCCATATTTTATCAATGTTTCTGTGATCAAAAAATACATTTAACATTTAAATGAAATTCTTTAAGAGTCCTGTGTAGTATTTTAGTATTTTGATACATTGTGCAAGGCAATTGATAAGCATTTAGAACTTTGTGGATGGAGCCTCCTGAGTGGTGCAGCGGTCTAAGACACTGCATCGTAGTGCAAACTGTGTTGCTACAGATGCTGCTTCGAGACCCGTGCCGGATGCCACCGGGAGACCCATGAGGCGAAGCACAATTGGCTCAGCGTCGTCTGAGTTAGGGGAGGGTTTGGCCGGCAGGGATGTCCTTGTCCCATCACGCTGTAGAGACTCCTGTGGCAGGCCAATTGCATGCAGGCTGACACGGTCAACAGGTGTATGGTGTTTACTCCGAGACAAAATGTTTTTATGTGGATATGTATAATTTCTATGTGTCAAATGTGTAAAAGTCATATTTAAAATGAAGAAATCGGGTAATTTTGTATACATTTGCTTCAGGTCGCTTCTGTGGGGATTCTGGTAAGATTCCGGCAAAGTAAGGCTGAATTCCGGTAAACGGACACGGCCCGATGTACTTGTGGTGATTCATCGTTGCTAGCTGGGATTTCAGAGCAGCTTCAATCTCTAGGTCTACCCCATCATGGTAGATATATCAGAGCAGCTTCAATCTCTAGGTCTACCCCATCATGGTAGATATATCAGAGCAGCTTCAATCTCTAGGTCTACCCCATCATGGTAGATATATCAGAGCAGCTTCAGTCTCTAGGTTTACCCCATCATGGTAGATATATCAGAGCAGATTCAGTCTCTAGCTATACCCCATCATGGTAGATATATCAGAGCAGCTTCACCTGCTGATACCACAGTATGGTGTTGTAGCTGGGGAGAGTGTGTTCCACCTGCTGATACCACAGTATGGTGTTGTAGCTGGGGAGAGTGTGTTCCACCTGCTGATATCACAGTATGGTGTTGTAGCTGGGGAGAGTGTGTTCCACCTGCTGATACCACAGTATGGTGTTGTAGCTGGGGAGAGTGTGTTCCACCTGCTGATACCACAGTATGGTGTTGTAGCTGGGGAGAGTGTGTTCCACCTGCTGATACCACAGTATGGTGTTGTAGCTGGGGAGAGTGTGTAAACAGGACAGGACAGCAGTTTCTCCAGAACTCTGAAATACTGAAGATGGAGACTGAAGAACGCTGGAACAGAGGAGTTCACCTGTTACAGAAGAGGAGAGAGAGACCTTTTTGTTATAACTACTGTAGTCATTCAGGAAATATATGGAATTATAGATTTTTTTCAACGGTATCTAATCTGTGATCAAGAATAATGAAGACATTTATGTTCAGAGGTGAAAAATATCCAACAGTGAAAGATTCTTAGTTCAACACTGAGTCAAGATGAACATTCAAAAGGAAATGGATCTTCAACTCTCAGACTCCTTACTACACATCATAGTTTACTGTTGTACTGTGTCTGGTGAGTCCACATGGATTTGTTGAGCTGTAACTCCACCTACAGGAAAGACATGATATCATACCATACTGTATCATGGTCTTCTGTATATCAGAGGGAACCTCCCCTTTCTATTAGACCAGCTGGTGAGTGTTTTGGCATTGAATCAGAGTCAGATACAGTGTGATGTTAATACAGGTGTGATTAGTCTACAGTACACCAGGGAGGAGGTTTTTGTAGAGCAGAGAGGGAGATCTGATGCACTGTGTAAACTAGCAGCACAGTAATACACAGCACTGCTATTTGGAGTTAGTTGATTGATGGTTAAGGTGCTGGTACCACCTGCATTAGCATCTCCTTCTATATCAAATCCAGCCTCTGGAAATCCAATTTTCCCATTCAGGTATCCTAAAAACACAAATTCTCTGTAGTTGGATTGCTTGTACCAGAGGATGCGATCATAGCCTGATATACTATGTGAACACTCCATCTTAGCCAACTTTCCCTGGTTCTTGTACAGGGATGCAGGATTCTGGTAAACCTGGTTACTGAGAGAAGAACCTGGAGAAAGAGACAGAGAGAGAGAAAGAAAGAGAGAGAGAGACAGAAAGAGGTGAAACAACATATAAAGAAAGATATTGACTTGAAACATCTAAAAAAAATCAAATGAGGATATTAGTAGTTGATGAAATCAATGACCTGAATACCTGCAGCCCAGGCTGTGTAACCCATGGTGATGGAGATAAGAATTCTGATCATGTTGACTCACTGTTAAGGAGACAGATAGAATGAGACAGACAAACCACTCCACATGAATTACAGGTGGCTTCTAATCAACTCATCTCAGTGATCTTATAGAGGGATGCTGCCTCCTTATGAGAACATCTAAAACATCAGAGACCTGAGATGAACCCTGCTGGAGGAGTCTATGTGGGACAGGAAGCAGGGTTTAGTAGAGCAGAGAGGGAGATCTGATGCACTGCTATCTGGAGTTAGTTGATTGATGGTTAAAGGAAATATTCACCCATTTTGAATGTTATATTATTTTTGTGGACCTCTGAGTGAGGTCTTATCAATGCCATGGGTCATTTCATGTTTTAATGTGTATCTGAGTTATTTGCAGTCAAGCAGGCAGACATTCGTCCGGTATGACGTAGTACTGTGATAAAGTGATAAAGAGTGGCCCACCTCCCGGCCCGCTCAGTGATTACTCAGCTACACAGCTGATGCCTCCCGGACTCTTCACTAACACGACTAGAAGCCACTACATCACCGGATTCTTGCCGTAAGCTCTGGACCTTTGCATCGGATCATCGCTGCTAACTAGCTGCTACCGAGTGGCTATAGTGGCTATTTTCCTGAACCTAGGACAAGTTAGCCGTGAGCAAAGCGCATCTCCCGGCTAGCAAACAAAATTACTACAACCACAATACCTCTTTCTCCAACTGGCCTGGACCCTTTGTCGACACGAAGCCCCGCCGTTCCACCACGACTGGTCTGCCGACGTAACTCCATCCGCTGTGCCCCGAACAGACCTTTGCTGGACGTCGGAGCAGGCGCTTCTACTAGCCCCAGCCTGCTAACTTTAACCTCTCTGGGCCAGTGGGACGCTTGCTTCCCACCCTAATCAACAGCCAGTGGAATCGCGTCGCGCGAAATGCAAAACCTCATAAATGCTATAACTTCAATTTCTCAAACATATGACTATTTTACACCGTTTTATAGATACACCTCTCCTGAATCGAACCACGTTGTCCGATTTCAAAAAGGCTTTACAGCAAAAGCAAAACATTAGATTATGTCAGCAGAGTACCCAGCCAGAAATAATCACACAGCCATTTTCAAAGCAACTAGATGCATCACAAATACCCAAAACACAGCTAAATGCAGCATTAACCTTTGACAACCTTCATGAGATGACACTCCTAGGACATCATGTTACACAATACATGCATTTTGTGTTCGATAAAGTTCATATTTATATATAAAAACAGCATTTTACATCGGCGCGTGACGTTCAGAAAATCTTTTCCCTCAAATGCTTCCGGTGAATTAGCGCTACAATTTACAAAATTACTATTCGAAAACATTGTTAAAATGAAATATTGTCATTCAAAGACTTATATATTAACATGTCTTGTATGCCATCGCTTTGCCAGATTTAAAAATAACTTTACTGGGAAATCACACTTTGCAATAAACGACGTGGTATGAAAAATAGTCTAGGCTATACATGTTTTGAGCCATCTTGGAACGATCAACCATCAAAAATACTATTGTAAATAATCCCTTACCTTTGATTATCTTTATCAGAAGGCACTTCTAGGAATACCAGGTCCATAACAAATGTAGTTTTGTTCGAAAAAGTTAATAATTTATGTCCCAATAGTGTTAGCGCGCTCCGAAGGCTACTGAAAATGTAACGTGTGCGTCGGACTTGTCGTCAGGAATGAGCAAAAAAAATATATTTAAGTTCGTTCAAACATGTCAAACGTTGTATAACATAAATCTTTTGGCCGTTTTTCAACTAGAGCTCCAATAAGATTCCATGGGGACGGTTGCATTGTCTTTCAAAACGTTTCGAAAAGGGAGAGTAGCCATGGGCGCCGACGTCACAATGGTAATGGCCCATCCCCTGTGACCAATATCAACAGCCTCTCTTTGGGTCAGTTTCTACCATAGAGGACTCAAACCACTTTGTAAAGACTGGGGACATGTAGTGGAAGCCATAGGAAGTGCTAAATGATTCATAACCCCCTGTGTGTTTCAATGGCAAATGTTTGAAGTGATATCCACACATGAGATTTCAGTTTCCTGTCAGGATTTGTCTCAGGGTTTTGACTGCCATATGAGTTCTGTTATACTCACAGACACCATTCAAACAGTTTTAGAAACTTTAGGGTGTTTCCTATCCAAATCAAACAATTATAGGCATATTCTATTTACTGGGCAGGAGGAGTAACCAGATTAAATCGGGTACGTTTTTTATCCGGCCGTGCAAATACTGCCCCCTATCCTAGACAGGTTAACCTCTCTGGGCTATGTGGGACGTTAGCGTGCCACCCGTGGCGCACCCTATCAACAGCAGGTGCATTTCAAGAGCGGCAAATTTGAAACCAAATAAATGTCAAAATTTAAATTTCTCAAACATACAACTAACTTACACCCTTTGAAAGATAAACATCTCCTTAATCTAACCACGTTGTCCGATTTCAAAAAGGTTTTACGGGGAAAGCATGAAGTTAGGTTATGTTAGGAGAGTACATTGACAATAGCTGTGTGTAATGCATTGTCGATTCAAAGACAGGCGTCACCAAAACCATAAAATCAGCTAAAATTATGCACTAACCTTTTACAATCTCCATCAGATGACACTCCTAGGACATTATGTTAGACAATGCATGCATTTTTAGTTCTATCAAGTTCATATTTATATATAAAAACAGCGTTTTACTATGGCGTTGATGTTCAGGAAATCGTTTCCCTCCAATACCGGCAGTCAAGTCATGCGAACAAAATAATTAATTAATATTAGAAAACATTGGTAAAATATTATAATGTCAATCAAAGAATTATAGATTTACATCTCTTGAACGCAATGGACTTGCCAGATTTAAAATTAACCTTACTGGGAAATCACACTTTGCAATAATCTGAGCACTGCGCAAGAAAAATACGCATTGCGATACAGACTAACCGCCATGTTGGAGAGATCTAAAATCGAAAATACTATGTAAATAATCCATTACCTTTGATTCTCTTCATCAGATGTCACTTCCAAAGAATCCCAGGTCCATAACGAATGTAGTTTTGTTCAAAAAAGCTCATCATTTATGTCCAAAAACCTCCGTGTTGTAGCACATGATCTAAGCCAGCCGGACTTCACTTCACTTCCCGAACGGAAAAAATATATTTCCGTTCGTTCAAACATGTCAAACGTTGTATCGCATAAATCATTAGGGCCTTTTTTAACCAGAACATGAATAAATAATGGGCACATATTTTTTCAAAAAAATTCTCAATACTGCCCCCTATACCCTAACAGGTTAACTTCTTACATCTAGGGGTTCCGCTAGCGGAACGCCTCGCAATATCCAATGGAAGAACGTGGCGCAAAATACAAAAACCTCAAAAATGATAACATTTTTTCAAACATACGACTATTTACACCATTTTAAAGACAAGACTCTCGTTAACCTGTCTAGGATAGGGGGCAGTATTTTCACGGCCGGATGAAAAACATACCCGATTTAAACCGGTTACTACTCTTGCCCAGAAACGAGAATATGCATATTATTTGTAGATTTGGATAGAAAAAACCCTCAGAAGTTTCTACAACTGTTTGAATGGTGTCTGTGAGTATAACAGAACTCATATGGCAGGCAGAAACCTGAGAAAATTCCAAGCAGGAAGTGGCCTGTCTGAGAATTTGTAGTTCTTCTTTTGGTTCTCTATCGAAACTACAGTATCTGTGCTTTTACGTAGCACTTTCTAAGGCTTCCATTGGCTCTCTAAAGCCTTCAGAAAGTGGATTGAGGCGTCTCCTGTCTCTGGGCAGAGTTTTGTAGCTCAGTTTGTCAGTGGTATGCCTGGTGACTAAGCTATCCCAGCCATCCTCAGGTCTCCACCACTCAGCCATCCTCAGGTATCCACCACTCAGCCATCCTCAGGTCTCCACCACTCAGCGATCCTCAGGTCTCTACCACTCAGCCATCCTCAGGTCTCTACCACTCAGCCAGACACACTGATACTGACACTCTTCACATACACACATAGATATATACACACACACTCATTCACCCATAATCAGTCACTCAATACAGTATGTAGCCCTTGTGTCTGATGATGTCTGGACAGAAAAAGTATGACACTCCGTACTCTTTTTGTCCAGACAGCATCAGATACATGGTCTACACATATGGAGACAGAGGGTCTCCAGGACCAGGCCCCCAAGGGCCCTCCCATGCCACATTCCCTGGCCCAGGCACCCATACTGTCCCACACACATTTAGAAACATCTGAATCCCAAATGACCAGGGCCATAAAGTGGCACTATACAGAATCTTCTAAATGTGTGTTGAGAAACACTCCCTCCAGGTGGAGAACTGAGGAAGTGCACCTAAACCATCTAAACTAGCCACTTATAACAGTATCATTACCATCTGTTTGATATCAAATGGTTCATAGCAAAGTGTTGTTGAAGTGGTTGAAGACAGGTGCAGGTGTATAGAGCTGTAGTCAGTATTATATGAGAGGATCAGAGAGGGTTTTTGTAGAGGAGAGAGGGTATAGTGAAACACTGTGCTTCACTAGCAGCACAGAAATACACTGCACTGTCTTCAGCTTCTGTCAGTTTGGGAAAATGTAGATACACCATTTTATTAGCTGCAGCATCTCCACTGACATTAAAACGCCCTTTAAAGGAATCTTCCACCGTTGGAATGGTGTATCTCACATACCCAATGAGTTTCAGAGCAGTGTTTTGGGCTGACTGTTGGTACCACAGTATCATGTAGTAATTTGGATCAGTGTGTCTGCAGGTGAGTTGAACTTTATCTTCAGGTCCTTTTAGTATTGCAGTAGGAGTCTGGTGAACTTTGTCTGTTTGTGACAGCCCTGTGGATGAAAACAGACAATATGAAATATACAAAATTACTCAGCATATAGACAGCAATATATTTCAGTAGTAAATCTATCTTTCATGAGGGATTTAGTACCTGTCACCCATAGTGGTAGAGTTGCTACATGTATGAGAAGCTTGATCATGTTGATGGTTCTGGAGAGAAGAGTCACATGGACAAGGAGAAAGGGTTTTCAGATAGTCAGAGATGTGATGTCATCTAGTGGGAGTGTCAAATGTATGTCAGCATCCCAAATGGCACCCTATTCCCTTTCTAGTGCACTACTTTAGACCAGAGCCCATAGGGGGGAGAGGAGAATAAGTCAATAGAGAAGGGGAGCTGAACTGAGCTGCCGGAGGGGAAGGAAATGACATCACTTTGACATCAGAACTTGTGTTGATATTCAAGCAGATCCCTTGTTCACCTACAGGTCTCCTGTTCAACTTAAAGGTGTATTGTGGAACATACCGGTATCTACATCATTGAAAGGGTTTGTCTTTTTTGGTCTTTAGATTCGATCTGTGTTATAGATTCTGCAGTCATCACACTAGAAATAGGATATAATTTTAAGAAATACCTGAACTGTTTCTTCAAGATAACAACATTAAACACATGATTTGGTATAGAGGATTGATATCAAATTCCTCCATGTGCTCAGACATCTACAGCGGTGGATAGCAGGTTGTGCTGGGTGTTGATGAACACTGCAGTTATGGAGTAAAGGATCAGAATGGAGTTTTGTAGAAGAGAGAAGGGTATCTACATCACTGTGTTGACTTCAGGTCAGAACAGTAATACACTGCACTGACTTCAGGTCAGAACACTAATACACTGCACTGACTTCAGGTCAGAACAGTAATACACTGCACTGACTTCAGGTCAGAACAGTAATCTACTGCACTGACTTCAGGGCCTCTAAGATTTTGAAAACATACTTATTTCAAACAATTTCCAAGGATTTCAGAGTGCTCTTTAAATAAACCTTCAACTGTCTGACTTTTATAATACACATATCCAATCAGTTAGAAAGAGAGAGAGAGAGAGAGAGAGAGAGAGAGAGAGAGAGAGACAGTGAAAGGGGGAGTGAGAAAGATGGGGTGGGGGAGAAAGAGACATAGAGGGGGGGAGTTGCGGGGGAGAGAGAGAGAGGAAAGAGGAGAGAGTATAAAGAGAGGGGGGCAGGCTAGAGGGGAAATAACTAGAGACATTAGAAGAACTAGAGTTAGAGGTCCCCCTACAGTATGTGATGAGACCATCTCTTTACATATTATATTACATCCTGTTGAAATACTGGGGTTTTTGTACAGCTGTACTTGTTGTCTGTATCACTGTGTTGGCTCACAGCGCAGAAGTACATGCCGCTGTCTCCTGTCTCCAACTTCTTCACTGTGAAAGATCCACTCTCAACTACAGTCTTCTTGGCTGAGAATTTGTCTTCACTGAAATCCTCTGAATACTCAGGTTTGGAACTGGAAGTAGTGTAAACTACCTGCTTCATTCCCTCTCCTGGAAGCTGTCTGTACCAGTACATCTGGAAGTAGCTTAGACCCTTAGTGTGACTGCAGTTCATCGGAGCATCACTGTCTTTCAGTCCCCAGAGTATGGTGGGTATCTGAGTGACTTCACTCCCCTCAACAAGACCTGTAAGGATACAGTGAGAATGAAATCAATAGAGTTAGGTACAGTTAGACCTGAATACATCAAGACTCAGGTGAAGTGAACATATGCTTGGAAACATCAATATCTATAACTAGAGAAGTCCTTCATTGTAAATAAAAATGTTGTTCTTTTAACTTTCCTGGTTAAATAAATGAAACATTATGAAACTGTACCTGCAGCACAGAGCAGTGAGACAGTAACAGTGAAGAGAAATGTGAACATGTTTGATCACGTTATATGTGAGAGTGCTGGAAAGAGTCTGGTATCAATGTATATAAAACAAGAGGAGTGTCACATAGATGAATAGATGACAATCAGTAGACCACGGCAGGTTCCACCATTTTCAACATGTCAGTGAAGTGGGAGGGACTGATGATCTGAATACATCATGCTAATTAGTGGTTCAGACTGTAGAGACATTCACATTATTAAAGTTAGAGGTCCCCCTACAGTCCATGATGAGACCATCAGCTCTTTACATATTATATTCTATCCTATAGAGCTCGCCAGCTTGAAGTCCTAAAACACAGAAATGAGTCAGCATTTTCTACCTCTGGTTCGTTGACCATTGCTATGGGAGAAATGAAGGGGGAAATAATGGGGTTTTGGGATATAAGGTCTGAAGTTAACACAGGCTTTGGAGATCTTATACGTTTTGTTCTGTGCAATAACTTAAAACCTCTCTGGGCAAGGGTCTAGTTTCCTGAATTTATGCCTGACTGACGTGCCCAAAGTAATCTGCCTGTTTCTCAGGCCCAGAAGCCAGGATATGCATATAATTGGTAACCTTGAATAGAAAACACTTTGAAGTTCATAAAACTGTTAAAATAATGTCTGAGACTATAACAGAATTGACATGGCAGGCGAACATCTGAAGAAAATCCGAACAGAAATTATTCCTTTGAGCTCCCAGGCTCTTATTATGTAAACCTATTGTTTCTACGCATGTCCGTCACCCAGATTGCAATTCCAATGGCTTCCACTATATATCAATAGTCTTTTCAAGGTTTCAGGCTTCTTTTTTGAAAAACGAACAAGTATTTGGAGTTTTTGTTAGTCTTTCAGCGTGAGAGGCAGATGGCGAACGCTTATGAATTTGCCTTTCCTATTGAACATACTTCTTTCCGTGTGAAATATTATAGTTTATTTAAATTTTAGTGTACCTGAGGATTAAATAGAAATATCGTTTGACTTGTTTGGACGTAGTTTAGCGGTTGCTTTTTGGACTCCTTTGTCTGCCTGTTGAACGAGTGGATTACTGAAATCAATGGCACCAACTAAACTGACTTTTTGGGATATAAAGAAGGATTTTATTGAACAAAACGACCATTCATGTTGTAGCTGGGACCCTTGGGATTGCAAACAGAGGAAGATCTTCAAAGGTAAGTGATTTATTTAATCGCTATTTGTGATTTTGTGAAGCCTGTGCTGGTTAAAAAATATGTTGATGTGGGGCGCCATCCTCAGACAATCTCATGGTATGCTTTCGCCGTAAAGCCTTTTTGGTATCTGACAACGCATTTAGATTAACAGGAAGATAAGCTTTTAAATTATATAAGACACTTGTATGTTCATGAATGTTTAATATTATGAATATTTATTTGAATTGCGCGCCCTCCAATTTCACCGGATGTTGTCGGCTTTGTCCCGCTAGCGGGACACCTAGCCCTAATCAACAATAGGTGCTATGGCATACATAACCATATCATCAGCATACAGATTAATATGAATGGATTTAATACAAAGACCAATATTATTAATATGAATAGAATAGAGAACTGGTCCCAATACTGACCCCTGTGGTACACCTAATATCGAGGAAACTAAACTCAACACCATCAGAATGCACACATTGTGTCCTGTCTGTCAGAAAGCTCTTAAACCATTTGCAAGACTTATTGTCCAGACCCATTTCAGATAGTTTTTGAATGAGTAGGGAATGTTCAATGGTGTTGAATGCCTTGGAAAGGTCTTGAAATATGACAGCACAATGATTTTTATGATCTATGCAATTTAAATCATCATCTAAAACAAGCATAACAGCTGAAACAGCGTTGCCAAAGACATTAGAGAAAGGAGATTGGAATCCCATTGGTGTTCAAAATGCCCCACCCAGCAGACTATCGACCAATCGAGTTGATGTTGTCATGTTGCGTCATGCGGTTGCTAAACTAACCATCACGCAATCCCTTCTCAAAGTCAGGATATGAGTCTAGAAACTTTTCTATTTTCCTCGAAAGTATGTAATGTCATGATTCCAAAGCTACAAAATATTAGAGATATCAAGTTTATTATCTGTAATGTTGTACTTGTTGTTGATGAAATCCATGCTTATGTATACCCCATCATGGTAGATATCCCAGCTAGCACAGTGGATCTGGGCCGATTCCAGCTGAGAGTCAGACTCGGCCGACATCATGTGGCCCGAGTCTGGTCCGCCTTCAGCAGTACTACTTATGGCGAGGATGCGGGGATTGAGTTCGGGCCGATTCCGGTGTTAGTAATCTGGCCCAAATGTTTTACTTGGGGCTCGGGCTGATTGTGGCTACTCTCTGGCAGATGATTACACGGGCTGCTTTATATAATTACATTTCATTATTTATTCTTCCATATTTTCTCATTGTTTCTGTGATCAAAAAATACAATTAACATTTAAATGAAATTCTTTAAGAGTCCTGTGTAGTATTTTAGTATTTTGATACATTGTGCAAGGCAATTGATAAGCATTTAGAACTTTGTGGATGGAGTCTCCTGAGTGGTGCAGCGGTCTAAGACACTGCATTGTAGTGCAAACTGTGTTGCTACAGATGCTGGTTCGAGACCCGTGATGGACTCCACCGGGAGACCCATGAGGCAACGCACAATTGGCTCAGCGTTGTCCGAGTTAGGGAGGGTTTGGATGGCAGGGATGTCCTTGTCCCGTCATGCTGTTGTGACTCCTGTGGTGTGCCGGGCGCAGGAGTATATCCAACAGTGAAAGATTCTTAGTTCAACACTGAGTCAAGATGAACATTCAAAAGGACATGGATCTTCAACTCTCAGACTCCTTACTACACACCATAGTTTACTGTGGTACTGTGTCTGGTGAGTCCACATGGATTTGTTGAGCTGTATCTCCACCTACAGGAAAGACATGATATCATACCATACTGTATCATGGTCTCCTGTATATCAGAGGGAACCTCCCCTTTCTGTTAGACCAGCTGGTGAGTGTTTTGGCATTGAATCAGAGTCAGATACAGTGTGATGTTAATACAGGTGTGATTAGTCTACAGTACACCAGGGAGGAGGTTTTTGTAGAGCAGAGAGGGAGATCTGATGCAGTGTAAACTAGCAGCACAGTAATACACAGCACTGCTATTTGGAGTTAGTTGATTGATGGTTAAGGTGCTGGTACCACCTGCACTAGCATCTCCTTCTATATCAAATCCAACCTCAGGATTTGCAGTTTTCGCTATCATGTATCCTAGAAACACTAATTCTCTGAATTTGGATTGCTTGTACCAGAGGATACGATTGTAGCCTGATATACTATGTGAACACTCCGTCTTAGCCGACTCTCGCTGGTTCTTGTACAGGGATGCAGGACTCTGGTGAACCTGGCTACTGAGAGAAGAACCTGGAGAGATCGAGATAGAGAGAGTGACACAGAGAGACAGAGAGAGAGAGAGTGAGACAGAGAGAGAGAGTGTGAGACAGAGAGACAGAGAGAGTGAGAGGGAGAGACAGAGAGAAACAGAGAAAGACAGACAGAGAGAGACAGAAAGAGAGACAGACAGAAACAAAGAGGTGAAACAACAAATAAAGAAACATATTCACCTGAAACATAAAACCAATCAACTGAGGAAAGTAGCAGTTGATGAAATCAATGATCTGAATACCTGCAGCCCAGGCTGTGTAACCCATGGTGATGGAGATAAGAATTCTGATCATGTTGACTCACTGTTAAGGAGACAGAAAGAATGAGACAGACAAACCACTCCACATGAATTAGAGGTGGCTTCTCATCAACTCATCTCAGTGATCTTAGAGAGGGATGCTGCCTCCTTATGAGAACATCTAAACCATCAGAGACCTGAGATGAACCCTGCAGGAGGAGTCTATGTGGGACAGGAAGCAGGGTTTAGTAGAGCAGAGAGGGAGATCTGATGCACTGCTATCTGGAGGTAGTTGATTGATGGTTAAAGGAAATATTCACTCATTTTGAATGTTATATTATTTTTGTGGATCTCTGAGTGAGGTATTATCAATGCCATGGGTTATTTCATGTTTTAACCTCCCGGCCCGCTCAGTGGACCCTATGATCACTCAGCTACACAGCTGATGCCTCCCGGACTCTTCCCCAACACGGCTAGAACTCCACTAGTCCACCGGATCCTTGCTGAAAGCTCTGGACCTTTGCATCGGATCATCGCTGCCTGCTAGCTGCTACCGAGTAGCTATAGTGGCTAACGCCCCTGTCCTGAAGCTAGCACCAGTTAGCCGTGAGCCAAGCGCATCTCCCGGCTAGCAAACAAAATTACTACAACCACAATACCTCTTTCGCCAACTGGCCTGGACCCTTTGTCGATACGAAGCCCCTCCATTCCAGCACGACTGGTCTGCCGACGTAACTCCATCCGCTGTGCCCCTAACCGACCTTTGCTGGACGTCGGAGCAGGAGCTTCTACTAGCCCCAGCCTGCTAACTTTAACTTCTTACATCTAGCGGAACGCCTCGACAATATCCAATGGAAGAACGTGGCGCAAAATACAAAAACCTCAAAAATGCAATAATTTCAATTTTTCAAACATACGACTATTTTACACCATTTTAAAGACAAGACCCTCGTTAACCTTTCTAGGATAGGGGGCAGTATTTTCACGGCCGGATGAAAAACGTACCCGATTTAAACCGGTTACTACTCTTGCCTAGAAACGAGAATATGCATATTATTAGTAGATTTGGATAGAAAACACTCTGAAGTTTCTAAAACTGTTTGAATGGTGTCTGTGAGTATAACAGAACTCATATGGCAGGCAAAAACCTGAGAAAATTCCAAGCAGGAAGTGGCCTGTCTGAGAATATGTAGTTCTTCTTTTGGTTCTCTATCGAAACTACAGTATCTGTGCTTTTACGTAGCACTTTCTAAGGCTTCCATTGGCTCTCTAAAGCCTTCAGAAAGCGGATTGAGGCGTCTCCTGTCTCTGGGCAGAGTTTGTAGCTCAGTTTGTCAGTGGTCTGCCTGGTGACTAAGCCATCCCAGCCATCCTCAAGTCTCTACCACTCAGCCATCCCCAAGTCTCTACCACTCAGCCATCCCCAAGACTCCACCACTCAGCCATCTCCAAGTCTCCACCACTCAGCCATCCCCAGGTCTCCACCACTCAGCCATCCCCAGGTCTCCACCACTCAGCCATCCCCAGGTCTCCACCACTCAGCCATCCTCAGGTCTCTACCACTCAGCCATCCTCAGGTCTCCACCACTCAGCCATCCTCAGGTCTCTACCACTCAGCCATCCTCAGGTCTCTACCACTCAGCCATCCTCAGGTCTCTACCACTCAGCCATCCTCAGGTCTCTACCACTCAGACACACGATGATACTGACACTCTTCACATGCACACATGTAAATATACACACACATTCATTCACCCACGCTCAGTCCCTCAATACAGTATGTAGCCCTTTTATCTGATGATGTCTGGACATAAAACGTATGACACTCCATACTCTTTTTGTCCAGACAGCATCAGATACATGGTCTACACATATGGAGACAGAAGGTCACCAGGACCAGGACCCCAAGGGCTCTCCCATACCACATTCCCTGGCCCAGGCCCCCAAGGGCCCTCCAATACCACCGACCCTGTCTCAGACCCCCTAGGGTCCTCCCATACCACCGGCCCTGGCCAACACACGTTTCCATCCCAAAAGCATCTGAATCCCAAATGACACCCTACTTTTGACCAATGTGTGTTGAGAAAAACTCCATCCAGGTGGAGAACTGATGAAGTGCACATAAATGATCTAAACTAGCCACTTATAACAGTATCATTACCATCTGTTTGATATCAAATGGTTCATAGCAAAGTGTTGTTGAAGTGGTTGAAGACAGGTGCAGGTGTATAGAGCTGTAGTCAGTATTATATGAGAGGATCAGAGAGGGTTTTTGTAGAGGAGAGAGGGTATAGTGAAACACTGTGCTTCACTAGCAGCACAGAAATACACTGCACTGTCTTCAGCTTCTGTCAGTTTGGGAAAATGTAGATACGCCATTTTATTAGCTGCAGCATCTCCACTGACATTAAAACGCCCTTTAAAAGAATCTTCCACCGTTGGACTGGTGTTCCACACATACCCAATGAGTTTCAGAGCAGTGTTTTGGGCTGACTGTTGGTACCACAGTATCATGTTGTAATTTGGATCAGTGTGGCTGCAGGTGAGTTGAACTTTATCTTCAGGTCCTTTTAGTATTGCAGTAGGAGTCTGGTAAACTTTGTTTGTTTGTAACAGCCCTGTGGATGAAAACAGACAATATGAAATATACAAAATTACTCAGCATATAGACAGCAATATATTTCAGTAGTAAATCTATCTTTCATGAGGGATTTAGTACCTGTCACCCATAGTGGTAGAGTTGCTACATGTATGAGAAGCTTGATCATGTTGATGGTTCTGGAGAGAAGAGTCACATGGACAAGGAGAAAGGGTTTTCAGATAGTCAGAGATGTGATGTCATCTAGTGGGAGTGTCAAATGTATGTCAGCATCCCAAATGGCACCCTATTCCCTTTCTAGTGCACTACCTTAGACCAGAGCCCATAGGGGGAGAGGAGAATAAGTCAATAGAGAAGGGGAGCTGAACTGAGCTGCCGGAGGGGAAGGAAATGACATCACTTTGACGTCAGAAGTTGTATTGATATTCAAGCAGATCCCTTGTTCACCTACAGGTCTCCTGTTCAACTTAAAGGTGTATTGTGGAACATACCGGTATCTACATCATTGAAAGTATTTGTCTTTTTTAGTCTTTAGATTTGATCTGTGTTATAGATTCTGAAGTCTTCACACTAGAAATAGGCTGTAATTTGAAGAAATACCTGAACCGTTTCTTCAGACAACAACAAGCACATTATTTGGTATAGAGGTTTGATATCAACTTCCTCCATGTGCTCAGACATCTACAGTGGTGGATAGCAGGTTTGCTGGGTGTTGATGTACACTACAGTTATGGAGTAAAGGATCAGAAGGGGGTTTGTAGAAGAGAGAAGGGTCTATACATCACTGTGTTGACTTCAGGTCAGAACAATAATACGCTGCACTGACTTCAGGACAGAACAGTAATACACTGCACTGACTTCAGGTCAGAACACAAGCTGAAGAGATGCTTCTTTCGATCCATTTCCAAGGATTTCAAAATGCTCTTTAAATGAACCTTCAACTGTCTGACTTTTATAATACACATATCCAATCAGTTTCAGACTAGTATCATCTACTGACTGCTGGTACTATAATATAGTATTGTATTAACTAGTAGTATGGCTGCATACCAGTATCACTGCAACATTGGGACTTCCCAATAGTGCTGAGGGAACCTGGTGGACTTTACTGCAGAGAGAACGTCCTGTGAAGAAAACAATAAAATAATATTTAAAACAGAAAGAATCATTATTTAGACACGTCTGTTAGTTGCTAGTGTTTTCAGGATTTACATACATTCTACAGACATGTTATTATTAGCTGTTATCCTGAACAGTGAGAGTGTGAACGTGATGAAAGCTCTGGTCATGATGACTGACTCTCTACTGGACGGATGGATGAAGAGAGAGAGAGAGAGGAGAGAGGAGAGAGGAGAGAGAGAGAGAGAGAGAGAGAGAGAGGAGAGAGAGAGGGATGAGAGGAGAGAGAGAGAGAGGGAGAGAGAGAGAGAGAGGAGAGAGAGAGAGAGAGAGAGAGAGAGAGAGAGGAGAGTGTGTAAAGGGGGGGGGCAGGCTAGAGGGGAATAACTAGAGGCGAATTAAAGTAGCCTATATTTTTTATATTGAGCTAGCTAAGTTAGTTTGCTAGCTAGCTCACAAACATGCTCAAATTCTAATAATGTTTCTACTTTATTTATCTAGCCTATAGTTTATCATATGACTATGACTTCATATATTCAATTAAATAGTCAACTTTGCTTACCTTAATACATTGAGAAAGAATGTGCTTATTGGTAGGCTACTTGCATGTTTTACCACCTTCCTCTTCCATTGTCAGCACTGGGTGGCAGGTAGCCTTGTGGTTAGAGCGTTGGACTAGTAACCAAAAGATTGCACGATCAAATCCCAGAGCTGACAAGTTAAAATATGTTGTTTTTCCCCTGAACAAGGCAGTTAACCCACTGTTCCCAGGCTGTTATTGTAAATAACAATTTGTTCTTAACTGACTTCTGTTATTAAATAAAAAACAGTGGAATGGATTGACAGTTGTTTTTTGAATGTGAATAAAATGTTTAATTGACCAAAAGGTTCTATATATAACCTTTTTATCTAAGAGCGTATGATTTTATTAAACACAGTATTTCCTTTTGCTTCCAGCTAGCATTTAGTTTGTAACAGCACAGGTTTGTATTAACCAGACCTCGGCAACAATGTTGCAAAATATGAATTCAATCTTCCTCTTTCTAATGGTGTCAGATGTTGGTGAGACATTTTACTGACCAGGCAAAATCATGTAGCAGCATCATTAATATGGATATCAACACATTAAAACGGAATGCTTTTGTTAGCATTGATTTCTAACCTTTAGAACTGATTTTAGTAAAGGGTTCTTCATCTTGTCCAAAGAACCAAAAAATGGGGGGGAGAAGACTGTCACAGAGAGAGAGAGAGAGAGAGAGAGAGAGAGAGAGAGAGAGAGAGAGAGAGAGAGAAGTAGAGGGAGGACTGGCAGTTTGAAAACCAGCCAATATTCAGCCTAGTCATCATAGTTACCCACAAACCCCCAGGGTATTCCCTCCTCCAGAAAAGTGAGGGAACAAAAAGAGAGAGAAGAGAGAAAGCAGAGAGATAGACTATATATATATATATATATATAATATATAGAGAGAGAGAGAGAGAGAGAGAGAGAGAGAGGAAAGATGAAGCCAGAGAGAGGACGAGAGAGAGAGAGAGAGAGTGAGAGAGAGAGAGAAAGCCAGAGAGAGCGAGAGAGAGAGAGAGGAGAGAGAAGAGAGAGAGAGAGAGAGAGAGAGAGACAGTGAAAGGGGGAGAGAGAAAGATGGGGTGGGGGGGGAGAAAGAGACATAGAGGGGGGGAGTGCGGGGGAGAGAGAGAGAGGAAAGAGGAGAGAGTATAAAGAGAGGGGGGGGAGGCTAGAGGTGAAATAACTAGAGACATTAGAAGAACTAGAGTTAGAGGTCCCCCTACAGTATGTGATGAGACCATCTCTTTACATATTATATACATCCTGTTGAAATACTGGGGTTTTTGTACAGCTGTACTTGTTGTCTGTATCACTGTGTTGGCTCACAGCACAGAAGTACATGCCCGCTGTCTCCTGTCTCCAACTTCTTCACTGTGAAAGATCCACTCTCAACTACGGTCCTTCTTGGCTGAGAATTTGTCTTCACTGAAATCCCCTGAATACTCGGTTTGGAACTGGAAGTAGTGTAAACTACCTGCTTCATTCCCTCTCCTGGAAGCTGTCTGTTCCAGTACATCTGGATGGTCTTATATCCAATGTGTGACTGCAGTTCATCATAGCATCCCTGTCTTTCAGTCCCCAGAGTATGGTGGGTATCTGAGTGACTTCATTCCCCTCAACAAGACCTGTAAGGATACAGTTAGAATGAAATCAATAGAGTTAGGTACAGTTAGACCTGAATACATCAAGACTCAGGTGAAGTGAACATAGCTTGGAAACATCAATATTGACAACTAGAGATTTCTTTCATTGTAAATAAGAATTTTGTTCTTAACTTTCCTGGTTAAATAAATGAAACATTATGAAACTGTACCTGCAGCATAGAGCAGTGAGACAGTAACAGTGAAGAGAAATGTGAACATGTTTGATCACGTTATATGTGAGAGTGCTGGAAAGAGTCTGGTATCAATGTATATAAAACAAGAGGAGTGTCACATAGATGAATAGATGCCAATCAGTAGACCACGGCAGGTTCCACCATATTCAACATGTCAGTGAAGTGGGAGGGACTGATCATCTGAATACATCATGCTAATTAGTGGTTCAGACTGTAGAGACATTCACATTATTAAAGTTAGAGGTCCCCCTACAGTCCATGATGAGACCATCAGCTCTTACATATTATATTCTATCCTATAGAGCTCGCCAGCTTGTAGTCCTAAAACACGGAAGTGAGTCAGCATTTTCTACCTCTGGTTCATTGACCATTGCTATGGGAGAAATGAAGGGGGAAAATAATGGGGTTTTGGGATATAAGGTCAGAGTTAATACAGGCTTTGGAGATCTTATACGTTTTGTTCTGTGTAATAAATTATGGATCGGACCCTTTTATTAAATGTTCTCCTAAAATGACATACCTGAATCTAACTGCCTGTAGCTCAGGACCTGAAGCAAGGATATGCATATTATTGGTACCATTTCAAAGGAAACACTTTAAGTTTGTGGGAAATGTGAAATTAATGTAGGAGAATATAACACATTATCTCTGGTAAACAGGATAATACAAAAAAAACATGCGTTTTCCCCTCCCAAAAAATGTTTCATCTTTGCAATGCAAGAGAATGGCCATATCTTCAGATAGGAGTCTAGGTGTAATATAGATGTTATCCACCATATGGCAGTAGTGGGTTTGTAACGTTTCAGACTGATCCATTGAAGAATTACATTCTGCACAATATTCTGTATCAAGTCTGTCAGGGTTTGCCCAACTGTGCCATTTTGGTCAATTGATACATTTCAAGTACATAACTATAGAGAACATAGAAAATTATATGGTAATAACAAGTTAAAGTTTACACACTCCCAGAAATGTCATACATGATGGATCATTAGCTTATACACTAACATTCACACATCAAGATGGCCGGACGGGGTGGGTGTGGATCCAGAGACAGCAGTGGGGTCAAACTGTAGAACTTAATACTGGTTTTTATCAAACAAAACTATGCTACATTTTATCTCTGGGACCCTCAGGATGACCAATCAGAGCAAGATTACTGAATGTAAGTACATAATTTACCTTCAGAGGAGAATGTATCAAACCAGTTGCCGTGATAAAAGTGTTTTGTTGTTGTGGACTCTCCTCAAACAATAGCATGGTATTTTTTCACTGTAATTGCTACTGTTAATTGGACACTGCAGTTAGATTAACAAGAATGTAAGTTTTCTACCGATATTATACATGTCTATTTCTCGGAAAGTTGGATGGTGCATACAACGTCATTCTAGTCACATTAGAGCACAATAGCGACAACTGTGTTATGTTTGGGGCAAATCCAATAAAACACATTACTGAGTACAACTATCCATATTTTCAAGCATAGTGGTGGCTGCATCATGTTATGCGAATGCTTGTAATATTTAAGGACTGGTGAGTTTCTTAGGATAAAAATACAGTGTGGAGCTAAGCAGTCGCAAAATCTTAGAGAAAAATGTGGTTCAGTCTCCTTTTCACCAAACACTGGGAGCTGAAACATACCTTTCAGCAGTACAATAACTGAAAACACAAGTCCAAATCTACACTGGAGTCGCTTTGCTTACCAAGAATACAGAGAATGTTCCTGAGAAGCAAAGCTACAGTTTTGACATAAATCTGCATGAAAATCTATAGCAAGACCTGAAAATGGTTGTCTAGCATTGATTAACATGACGATGCAAAGTGATGCCGAAACGTTGGTAAATCCCCAATAAATTATTGGGAGCTTATATATGGAGTGTGTGACTCTCTTTATTTTGATGGCAATGATTAACAACCAATTTGACAGAGCTTGAAGAATTTTTAAAATAATAATAATGGGCAAAAATTGCACATTCCAGGTGTGGAAAGCTCTTTGAGACGTACCTAGAAAGATTCACAGCTGTAAAGGTGCTTCTACATAGTATTGATTCACAGGTGTGGATACTTATGTAAATTAAATACTTATAAAACATGTTTTCACTTTGTCATTAAGGGGTAATGTGTATAGATGGGTGAACAAATATATTTATTTAGTCCATTTTGAATTCAGGTTCTTACACAACAAAATGTGGAAGAAGTCAAGGGGTATAAATACTTTCTGAAGGCACTGTAGCTTTAACAATCGGTGCTATGGCATACATAACCATACCATCTGCATACAGATTAATATGAAGGGATTTAATACAAAGACCAATATTATTAATATGAATAGTAAAGAGAACTGGTCCCAATACTGACCCCTGCGGTACACCTAATAACTAGACTCAACACCATCAGAACGCACACATTGTGTCTTGTCTGTCAGAAAGCTCTTAAACCATTTGCAAGACTTATTGTCCAGGCCCATTTCAAATCATTTTTGAATGAGTAGGGAATGTTCAATGGTGTTGAATGCCTTGGAAAGGTCTAGAAATATGGCAGCACAATGATTTTTATGAACTATGCATTTTAAATCATCATCTAAAACAAGCATAACAGCTGAAACAGCGTTGCCAAAGATATTAGAGAAAGGAGGTAGGAATCCCATTGGTGTACCAAACGCCCCACCCAGCAGACTATCGACCAATCGCGTTCATGTTGTTATGCTGCGTCACGCGGTTGCTAAACTAAACATCACGCAAACCCTTCTCAAAGTCAGAATATGAGATGAGAAACTTTCCTATTTTCCTCGAAAGTATGTAATGTCTCGATTCCAAAGCTATACAATATTAGAGATATCAAGTTTATTATCTGTAATGTTGTACTGCTTGTTGACGTTCATGCTTATGTATACCCCATCATGGTAGATATCCCAGCTAACACAGTGGATCTGGGCCGATTCCAGCTGAGAGTAAGACTCGGCCGATGTCATGTGGCCCAAGTCTGGGCCGCCTTCGGCAGTATTACTTATGGCTAGGATGTGGGGATTGAGCTCGTGCCGACTCCGGTGTGAGTTATCTTCTTATGGGCAGGTGGTAGCGTCCCTCCTGGCCAGCATCCGTTGAATTTGCAGAGTGCGAAATTCTAACTACAGTATTATAAATATTAAACTTTCATAAAAACACAAGTGTAATACATCCAAATATAACTTAACTTCTTGTTAATCCAGCCGTGGTGTCAGATTTCAAAAAGGCTTTACGGCGAAAGCAAACCATGCGATTATCTGAGGACAGCTCAGGACAGCAATCTGAGGATATCTGAGGAGGCTCCCTGCATACAAACACATGAAAAACATATTTCAACCAGGCAGGTGCGACACGAAAGTCAGAAATTGCGATATAAAAAACGCTTTTCATCCGGATGTCAAAATACTGCCCACTACCCAAGAGAGGTTATCTGGCCCAAAGTATTACTTGGGTCTCTGGGGATTCCGGTGTGAGTTATCTGGCCCAAATGTATTACTTGGGGCTCGGGCCAATGTGGCTACTCTCTGGCAGATGATTACACGGTCTGCTTTATATTAACATTTCATTATTTATTTATCCATTTTTCTCATTGTTTCTGTAATCAAAAAATACATTTAACATTTAAAAATAAATTTCTTTAACCTCTCTAGGGCCGGCGGGACAAAATCGTCCCACCTACGTAACAGCCAGTGGAATCCTGTGGCGCGTTATTCAAATACCTTAGAAATGCTATTACTTCAATTTCTCAAACATATGACTATTTTACAGCATTTTAAAGACAAGACTCTCGTTAACCACACTGTCCGATTTCAAAAAGGCTTTACAACGAAAGCAAAACATTAGATTATGTCAGCAGAGTACCCAGCCAGAAATAATCAGACACCCATTTTTCAAGCTAGCATATAATGTCACAAAAACCCAGAAGACAGCTAAATGCAGCACTAACCTTTGATGATCTTCATCAGATGACACACCTGGGACATTATGTTATACAATACATGCATGTTTTGTTCAATCAAGTTCATATTTATATCAAAAACCAGCTTTTTACATTAGCATGTGACGTTCAGAACTAGCGTACCCCCCGCAAACTTCCGGCGAATTTACTAACAATTTAGTAAATTACTCACGATAAACGTTCACAAAATGCATAACAATTATTTTAAGAATTATAGATACAGAACTCCTCTATGCACTCGATATGTCCGATTTTAAAATAGCTTTTCGGTGAAAGCACATTTTGCAATATTCTAAGTAGATAGCCCGGCATCACGGGCTAGCTATTTAGACACCCAGCAAGTTTAGCCTTCACCAAACTCCGATTTACTATTAGAAAAGTTTGATTACCTTTGGTGTTCTTCATCAGAATGCACTCCCAGGACTTCTACTTCAATAACAAATGTTGGTTTGGTTCAAAATAATCCATAGTTATATACAAACAGCGGCGTTTTGTTCGTGCGTTCAAGACACTATCCGAAGTGTAAATAAGGGTCACGCGCACGACGCATTTCGTGACAAAAAAATTCTAAATATTCCATTACCGTACTTCGAAACATGTCAACCGCTGTTTAAAATCAATTTTTATGCAATTTTTCTCGTAAAAAAGCGATAATTTTCCGACCGGGAATCTGCAATTAGGTAAACAGACGAAAGAAAATAAAGCATGGGGTCAACTCGGGCACGCGCCTAAGCCCATTGTCCTCTGATCGGCCACTTGTCAAAAGCGATAATGTGTTTCAGCCTGGGGCTGCCTCGATATCGTTCTGCTTTTTCCCGGGCTCTGAGAGCCTATGGGAGCCGCAGGAAGTGTCACGTTACAGCAAAGATCCTCAGTCTTCAATAAACAGAGGCAAGAAGAACAACAACTTGTCAGACAGGCCACTTCCTGCATGGAATCTTCTCAGGTTTTTGCCTGCCATATGAGTTCTGTTATACTCACAGACACCATTCAAACAGTTTTAGAAACTTTAGGGTGTTTTCTATCCAAAGACAATAATTATATGCATATTCTAGTTACTGGGCAGGAGTAGTAACCAGATTAAATCGGGTACAATTTTTATCCGGCCGTGTAAATACTGCCCCCTAGCCCTAACAGGATATGTCCTGTGTAGTATTTTAGTATTTTGATACTTTGTGTAAGGCAATTGATAAGCATTAAGAACTTTGTGGATGGAGTCTCCTGAGTGGTACAGCGGTCTAAGACACTGCATCGTAGTGCAAACTGTGTTGCTACAGATGCTGATTTGAGACCCTTGACGGCCACGACCAGGAGACCCATGAGGAGACGCACAATTAGCTCAGCGTTGTCCGAGTTAGGGGAGGGTTTGGATGGCAGGGATGTCCTTGTACCATCACGCTGTAGCGACTCTTGTAGCGGGCCAGGCGCACACACGTTCACCAGGTGTATGTTGTTTCCTCCGACACAAAATGTTTTATTGTGGATATGTATAAAATTATAAAAGTAATATTTTAATTACTAAATTGGGTAAATTTGAATACAATAATTTAAATTTGCATTTGGTCGCTTCTGGGGGGATTCTGGAAAGATGCCGGCCATGTAGGCTTAAATCCGGTAGACGGATACGGCGTAATATACTTTTGCCGATTCTTCAATGCCAGCTGGGATATTAGAGCAGCTTCACCTGCTGATACCACAGTATGGTGTTGTAGCTGGGGAGAGTGTGTTCCACCTGCTGATACCACAGTATGGTGTTGTAGCTGGGGAGAGAGTGTTCCACCTGCTGATACCACAGTATGGTGTTGTAGCTGGGGAGAGTGTGTTCCACCTGCTGATACCACAGTATGGTGTTGTAGCTGGGGAGAGTGTGTAAACAGGACAGGACAGCAGTTTCTCCAGAACTCTGAAATACTGAAGATGGAGACTGAAGAACGCTGGAACAGAGGAGTTCACCTGTTACAGAAGAGGAGAGAGAGACCTGTTTGTTATAACCACTGTAGTCATTGAGGAAATATATGGAATTATAGATTATTTTAGACGGTATCTAATCTGTGTTCAAGAATAATGAAGAGATTCACGTTCAGAGGTGAAAAATATCCAACAGCGAAAGATTCATAGTTCAACACTGAGTCAAGATGAACATTCAAAGGACATGGATCTTCAACTCTCAGACTCCTTACTACATACCATCGTTTACTGTGGTACTGTGTCTGGTGAGTCCACATGGATTTGTTGAGCTGTAACTCCACCTACAGGAAAGACATGATATCATACCATACTGTATCATGGTCTCCTGTATATCAGAGGGAACCTCCCCTTTCTGTTAGACCAGCTGGTGAGTGTTTTGGCATTGAATCAGAGTCAGATACAGTGTGATGTTAATACAGGTGTGATTAGTCTACAGTACACCAGGGAGGAGGTTTTTGTAGAGCAGAGAGGGAGATCTGATGCACTGTGTAAACTAGCAGCACAGTAATACACAGCACTGCTATTTGGAGTTAGTTGATTGATGGTTAAGGTGCTGGTACCACCTGCATTAGCATCTCCTTCTATATCAAATCCAGCCTCAGGATATCCAGCTTTCAATAGCATGTATCCTAAAAACACTAATTCTCTGTAGTTGGATTGCTTGTACCAGAGGATACGATTATAGCTTGATATACTATGTGAACACTCCGTCTTAGCCGACTTTCCCTGTTTCTTGTACAGGGATGCAGGACTCTGGTGAACCTGGTTACTGAGAGAAGAACCTGGAGAAAGAGACAGAGAGCGAGAGAGAGAGAGAGAGAGAGAGAAGAGAGAGAGAGAGAGAGAGAGAGAGAGAGAGAGAGAGAGAGAAAGAAAAAGGTGAAACAACATATAAAGAAACATATTGACCTGAAAGATAAAAAAACTATCAATTGAGGATATTAGTAGTTGATGAAATCAATGATCTGAATACCTGCAGCCCAGGCTGTGTAACCCATGGTGATGGAGATAAGAATTCTGATCATGTTGACTCACTGTTAAGGAGACAGAAAGAATGAGACAGACAAACCACTCCACATGAATTACAGATGGCTTCTCATCAACTCATCTCAGTGATCTTATAGAGGGATGCTGCCTCCTTATGAGAACATCTAAAACATCAGAGACCTGAGATGAACCCTGCAGGAGGAGTCTATGTGGGACAGGAAGCAGGGTTTAGTAGAGCAGAGAGGGATATCTGATGCACTGCTATCTGGAGTTAGTTGATTGATGTTTAAAGGAAATATTCACCAATTTTGAATGTTTATTATTTTTGTTTATCTCTGAGTGAGGTCTTATCAATGCCATAGGTCATTTCATGTTTTAATGTTGTCGTGAAGTTGTATTAGTTAATGTGACGACTGTTGATCATCAAATGATTAACAGTTTATAATTGCGTGATTAAATGAATCAAGCAATAAATCAAGCAATTATTAACTCATTAACCTGGGGCACCATGGGAAAATTAGTTTTACTGAGTTTCTATTTCCCAAATTAACTCAAAGAATATCAGAATATCGATTTTACAACAGTCGCTAATTAATCAATTTCCTCTAATGTCTCATTTCTAAACGTCGCATAATCCGGGAATCTGCACGAACCCGGGCTCCACCAACGAGTTTACCACACCAATCTTAGTTGATTATTTATTTACTAGCAAGCTAAAATGATGATAAAAATACACATACACAAAACACAGTCTAGGCTATTGATTAGGACTTAGTATAACGGGCCAACACACTATGGCGCATTACCCAAAATGGGGATTTAAAAGAGAGAGAAACAAAGAAAGTACACGAGAGAAATATACATTTGCGTTCATTTGTCAGCTATGCTTATTTAAAACCTAGCCTTCCCCCGAACTGCCGCTCTTATGGGTCAGAATATAATGATGTAATTACGTGTTGGAGGTCTCAAAGGGAAGCTCCGCGTGGGTCGCTTAGGCTTCTCAACGACGCACTTCTCCGGCGCAACTCTCTGGTTGTCCTCACGATGTCAGTGTCCTTCTTGGCTTAATGGTCTGACTTCTCCCCCTTTCTCTGATAGTGTCGTCTGAGGACAGACAGCTCTGTAGCTCAGAGCTCACAGCTTAGGAATGAAACAGCGTAGATACCACGATTCGATGAAGATTGGAGGCTAGGTGGTTCGGCTTGAATTCACCCGCATAGACACAGCTACTCATCAATAGCTTGGGTAGAAAATGATTCCTTTGTCTTCAACCTTGTGTTTTATTTTGGGGTTCGTTGACCATTTAGACCGTGGCTGCAGCCTGGGGTCAGTTAATCTAATATCTTAATTCTTCAGTCTCCTGTCTTATACCCTCGGGTCAGAAGTGGGCGTCGCCGCCTTTAGGGCAATTCTCTGGGCGTACCAAGTTAAGGGACAAGGCCTAGATTTTACTCCAATCCAATTTTAGACACTAACTTCACATGTCATCTTTACCAAAACATTCTCTTTGATTTGGATATTTTCCACACAACGTACAATGTATAAACATCAGGCATATACTTGGAAAACTCTTAAAGGTACAATGTTTTCATAATAACGTCCTCTGTTGACCTTTAATAATAAAACAAAAATGACATACATTTTCATATTCCATCTATCGTTATGACCACCATTGTGGCTGACGGAAACCATTGTTCCAAAGTCCAATTTATTGCATGTTTAATGTTCTGAGGCCAGTTCTCCATAGTGAGGACAAATGAATTTCTCTGTGGTCTAAGACTATCATGGGCATGAGGGGTCATAAAACCCCCACATCTTCAGACCCCTAGATCTCTCCTCCTCTGTTGGGGGTTGAAAGATACCCTGTAGGATTGTGGTCTCCTGTAACCTGACCTGATCAGGACAGTCATGTTATATTATTTTTGTGGATCTCTGAGTGAGGTCTTATTAAAGCCATGGGTCATTTCATGTTTTAATGTGTATCTGAGTTATTTGCAGTCAAGCAGTCAGACATTCGTCTGGTATGACGTAGTACTGTGATAAAGAGATAAAGAGTGGCCAACCTCCCGGCCCTCTCAGTGGACCCTATGATCACTCGTCTACACAGCTGATGCCTCCCGGACTCTTCACTAACACGACTAGAAGCCACTACATCACCGGATTCCTGCCGTAAGCTCTGGACCTTTGCATCGGATCATCGCTGCTAGCTAGCTGCTACCGAGTGGCTATAGTGGCTATCGCCCTTGTCCCGAAACTTGCACCAGTTAGCCGTGAGCCAAGCGCATCTCCTGGCTAGCAAACAAAATTACTACAACCACAATACTTCTTTCGCTAACTGGCCTGGACCCTTTGTCGACACGAAGCCCTGCCGTTCCACCATGACTGGTCTGCCGACGTAACTCCGTCCGCTGTGCCCCCATCCGACCTTTGCCTGACGTCGGAGCTGGCGCTTCTACTAGCCCCGGCCTGCTAACTTTAAACGCTGTGTCTCCCGCTTGCTAGGTAGTAATGACTACCCAGCGGCTTCCCTGTTTCATCTATTGCTGTTCACTGGACCCTATGATCACTTGGCTACATAGCTGATGCCTGCTGGACTGTTCATTAAATACCGGTACTCAGTTTTGTTTATTTTCTGTTTATCTGTCGGCCCCAGCCCCGAACTCAGGGCCAGTGTGAAGTTAACAGACCCTCTCTGCCCATTCATCGCCATTTTACCTGTTGTTGTTGTCTTAGCTGATTAGCTGTTGTTGTCTTACCCTTTGTTATCTTAGCTAGCTCTCCCAATCAACACCTTTTATTGCTTTATGCCTCGCATTATGTCTCTTTTAAATGTCAATATGCCTTGTATATTGTTGTTTAGGATAGTTATCATTGTTTTAGTTTACTGCGGAGCCCCTAGTCCCACTCAACATGCCTCTGATACCTACTTTGTCCCACCTCCCAGCAATCCTCAAGTCTCTACCACTCAGCCATCCTCAAGTCTCCACCACTCAGCCGTCCTCAGGTCTCTACCACTCAGCCGTCCTCAGGTCTCTACCACTCAGCCATCCCCAGGTCTCTACCACTCAGCCGTCCTCAGGTCTCTACCACTCAGCCGTCCACAGGTCTGTACCACTCAGCCGTCCTCATGTCTCTACCACTCAGCCATCCTCAGGTCTCTACCACTCAGCCGTCCTCAGGTCTCAACCACTCAGCCGTCCTCAGGTCTCTACCACTCAGCCACACGCACTGATACTGACACTCTTCACATACACACATATACATATACACACACTCATTCACCCATGCTCAGTCACTCAATACAGTATGTAGCCCTTGTATCAGATGATGTCTGGACAGAAAAAGTATGACACGCCATATTCTTTTTGTCCAGACAGCATCAGATACATGGTCTACACATATGGAGACAGAGGGTCACCAGGCCCAGGCCCCCAAGGGCTCTCCCGTACCGCATTCCCTGGCCCAGGCCCCCAGAGGCTCTCCCGTACCACATTCCCTGGCCCAGACCCCCTAGGGCCCTCCCATACCACATTCCCTGGCCCAGACCTCAAAAGGGCCCTCCCGTACCAAATCAAATGAAACGTATCTATATTGCCCTTCTTACATCAGCTGATATCTCAAAGTGCTGTACAGAAACCCAGCCTAAAACCCCAAACAGCAAGCAATGCAGGTGTAGAAGCACGGTGGCTAGGAAAAACTCCCTAGAAAGGCCAAAACCTAGGAAGAAACCTAGAGAGGAACCAGGCTATGAGGGGTAGCCAGTCCTCTTCTGCCTGTGCCGGGTGGAGATTATAACAGCACATGGCCTAGATGTTCAAATGTTCATAAATGACCAGCATGGTCAAAAATAATAATCATAGTAGTTGTCGAGGGTGCAACAAGTCAGTAACACAAGAGTAAGTGTCAGTTGGCTTTTCATAGCCGATCTTTGAGAGTATCTCTACCGCTCCTGCTGTCTCTAGAGAGTTGAAAACAGTAGGTTTGGGACAGGTAACACGTCCGGTGAATAGGTCAGGGTTCCATAGCTGCAGGCAGAACAGTTGGAACTGGAGCAGCAGCACGGCCAGGTGAACTGGGGACAGCAAGGAGTAATCAAGCCAGGTAGTCCTGAGGCATGGTCCTAGGGCTCAGGTCCTCCGAGAGAGAGAAAGAAAGAAAGAAAGAAAGAAAGAGAGAAAGAGAGAATTAGAGAGAGCATATTTAAATTCACACAGGACACCGGAAAAGATAAGAGAAATACAACAGATGTGACAGACTGACCCTAGCCCCCGACACATAAACTACTGCATCATAAATACTGGAGGCTGAGACAGGAGGCGTCAGGAGACACTGTGGCCCAATCCGATGAAACCCCCGGACTGGGCCAAACAGGTAGGATATAACCCCACCCACTTTGCCAAAGCACAGCCTCCACACCACTGGAGGGATATCTCCAACCACCAACATACCATCCCGGGACAAGGCCGAGTATAGCTCACAAAGATCTCCGCCATGGCACAGTCCAAGGGGGGGCGCCAACCCAGACAGGAAGACCACGTCAGTGACTCAACCCA
Organism: Salmo trutta; assembly: GCF_901001165.1. Taxonomy (NCBI): domain Eukaryota; kingdom Metazoa; phylum Chordata; class Actinopteri; order Salmoniformes; family Salmonidae; genus Salmo; species Salmo trutta. Next base: position 1,432 of record NW_021822857.1, on the reverse strand, counting down.
CTCAAGTGACGCACCCCTCCCAGGGACGGCATGGAAGAACACCAGTAAGCCAGTGACTCAGCCCCGTAAAAGGGGTAGAGGCAGAGAATCCCAGTGGAAAGAGGGGAAACCAGCCAGGCAGAGACAGCAAGGGCTGTAGGTCCAGACACCCAGAGGCCCTCCCATACCACATTCCCTGGCCCAGACCTCAAAAGGGCCCTTCCATACCACATTCCCTGGTCCAGGCAGCCATACTGTCCCACACACATTTAGAAACATCTGAATCCCAAATGACACCCTATTCCCTATATAGGGCACAAATTTTGACCAGGCCCCATAGAATGCCACGATACAGCATCTTCTAAATGTGTGTTGAGAAACACTCCCTCCTGCTGGAGAACTGAGGAAGTGCACCTAACCATCTAAACTAGACACTTATAACAGTATCATTACCATCTGTTTGATATCAAATGGTTCATAGCAAAGTGTTGTTGAAGTGGTTGAAGACAGGTGCAGGTGTATAGAGCTGTAGTCAGTATTATATGAGAGGATCAGAGAGGGTTTTTGTAGAGGAGAGAGGGTATAGCGAAACACTGTGCTTCACTAGCAGCACAGAAATACACTGCACTGTCTTCAGCTTCTGTCAGTTTGGGAAAATGTAGATACGCCATTTTATTAGCTGCAGCATCTCCACTGACATTAAAACGCCCTTTAAAGGAATCTTCCACCGTTGGACTGGTGAATCTCACATACCCAATGAGTTTCAGAGCAGTGTTTTGGGCTGACTGTTGGTACCACAGTATCATGTCGTATCTTGTATCAGTGTGGCTGCAGGTGAGTTGAACTTTATCTTCAGGTCTTTTTAGTATTGCAGTAGGAGTCTGGTGAACTTTGTCTGTTTGTGACAGCCCTGTGGATGAAAACAGACAATATGAAATATACAGTATTACTCAGCATATTGACAACAATATATTTCAGTAGTAAATCTATCTTTCATGAGGGATTTAGTACCTGTCACCCATAGTGGTAGAGTTGCTACATGTATGAGAAGCTTGATCATGTTGATGGTTCTGGAGAGAAGAGTCACATGGACAAGGAGAAAGGGTTTTCAGATAGTCAGAGATGTGATGTCATCTAGTGGGAGTGTCAAATGTATGTCAGCATCCCAAATGGCACCCTATTCCCTTTCTAGTGCACTACTTAGACCAGAGCCCATAGGGGGAGAGGAGAATAAGTCATAGAGAAGGGGAGCTGAACTGAGCTGCCGGAGGGGAAGGAAATGACATCACTTTGACGTCAGAACTTGTGTTGATATTCAAGCAGATCCCTTGTTCACCTACAGGTCTCCTGTTCAACTTAAAGGTGTATTGTGGAACATACCGGTATCTACACATTGAAAGTATTTGTCTTGTTTAGTCTTTAGATTTGATCTGTGTTAATTCTGAGATCTCAC
>NW_021822856.1:47500-104107 GCF_901001165.1 Salmo trutta | reverse complement strand
AGTGAGGAGGACAGAGGACAAGAGAGAGAAAGAGAGAGTAGAAGAGCGAGGAATGGAGGAGAGAGGAAAGAGAGAGAACAGAGAGGAGAAGGAGAGAAAGTAGAGAAAGTGCGAGAGAAGAGAGACATGAGAGAGAGACGAGAGAGATGAGAGAGATGAGAGAGAGAGAGGAGAGAGAGAGAGAGAGAGAGAGAGAGAGAGAGAGAGAGAGAGACAGAAAGAAAGAGAGAGAGAGAATGCCAGTCTTGATGAGCAGAGGTCGACTCCTGTTGACGTCACGCAGACACCGAGACCGAGAGACACCGAGAGACCGAGAGACCGACACCGAGAGAGAGAGAGAGAGCAGGGGGAAAGGAGGAGGCAGAGAGAATGGCTGCCCAGTGCCGCAGCTCCAAATGCACCGTAGAAAGGAAAGGATTCCGGCGGGAACTCGATACCTGGAGACACAAACTGATCAACTGCGTCGGTAAGAAGATCCTCGACATCTCTCTCTTTTCCTCTCTTTCTTTTTAAAATGGCTTCGGAAGTGATTTTATTGCATATCCCCAAAAGTACAAAGGGAAGCTCCTCAACGAAGAGTTTAAACCCGGTTTAGCTGTAACGTTAGCGGCTAATGCTAACGTTACAGCTTTTATTAGCAAGCTGTCTTATTATTAAGTGCAGGTAACTAACGTTAGCATGTCGGTTAGCTCCATTTCTCTTTGTCCTTGTCTTGGTTTTTCCCCCCACCAATGTAAACCCTCCCTCCCCCTGCAGAAATATAATCCATGATTTATAGCATGCTAACTAGCATGACATGTCTTTATGTTTTCTTGTTCATTTCTGGGTTTTTTTTGTTCATGTTTTTGTCTTCTCACTTTTGTTTGTTTGTTTATTTCACTTGTTTTGGCAATGTTAAACATGTTTCCCCCCATGACAATAAAGCCTCTTGACTCGAACGATAGCTAGTAATAGTAACCATAACAACACGGTAGCTAGCTAACCTAATCCAACTAGCTAGCTAGCATGCTATTACTAGCTACCGTGTTGTTATGGTTACTATAACTAGCTACCGTGTTGTTATGGTTACTATAACTAGCTACCGTGTTGTTATGGTTACTATTACTAGCTACCGTGTTTGTTATGGTTGCTATTACTAGCTACGGTGTTGTTATGGTTGCTATTACTAGCTACCGTGTTTGTTATGGTTACTATAACTAGCTACCGTGTTGTTATGGTTACTATAACTAGCTACCGTGTTGTTATGGTTACTATAACTAGCTACCGTGTTGTTATGGTTACTATAACTAGCTACCGTGTTTGTTATGGTTACTATTACTAGCTACCGTGTTGTTATGGTTACTATTACTAGCTACCGTGTTGTTATGGTTACTATTATTAGCCACCGTGTTTGTTATGGTTACTATAACTAACTACCGTGTTGTTATGGTTACTACTACTAGCTACCGTGTTGTTATGGTTACTATTACTAGCTACCGTGTTGTTATGGTTACTATAACTAGCTACCATGTTGTTATGGTTACTATTACTAGCTACCGTGTTGTTATGGTTACTATAACTAGCTACCGTGTTGTTATGGTTACTATTACTAGCTACCGTGTTTGTTATGGTTACTATAACTAGCTACCGTGTTGTTATGGTTACTATAACTAGCTACCGTGTTGTTATGGTTACTATTACTAGCTACCGTGTTTGTTATGGTTACTATAACTAGCTACCGTGTTTGTTATGGTTACTATAACTAGCTACCGTGTTTGTTATGGTTACTATAACTAGCTACCGTGTTTGTTATGGTTACTATAACTAGCTACCGTGTTTGTTATGGTTACTATTACTAGCTACCGTTCGAGTCAAGAGGCTTTATTGTCATGTGGGGAAACATGTTTACATTGGCAAAACAAGTGAAATAAACAAACAAACAAAAAAAAGTGAGAAGACAAAAACATGAACAAGCAAAAAAACATTAGAAATGAACAAGAAAACATGTCAAATAGATAAAGACATTTCATGCTAATCTGTATAGCTAACGTTAGCTAACGTTAATGGTTAGTAAATGTGTTAGAATAACAGTTTCTTGCTATACAGTTGTTTTGTAGGTTATGTTAGTTAGCCAGCTGTTAAATATGTAGCTAGACATTGACAACCGTGATTTATACCCGGCTAGTGTTTAGGTTATTTTGGGGAAGGGGGTATGAGCGTAACTTTAGCTAGCTAGCTAATGTTACCAATAGGGTTGCCAGGTCAAGTACAAATATTTAACCAAATGATCTGCCAAAAGAGAGGAGAGAGGAGTTGCCACATTTGTACAATAAACACTTTTTCCCCCATAATGTTATCGCGCAAAATTTAAGGAATATCGACTAAACTTGTAATAATGTTGGAAGCAAAATTTCTTTTTTTCATTAAAATAATTATTGTAAACTTATTAATAAACAAATGTTGACTATGTCGCCAAGAGAAAATATAAATCACTTTTTATTTAAACTCACCAGATTTTTAATCCCATCCATGTATGTCGATTTAATTTGTTTGACTGCTGTGATTTAAGAAATAAGGCATGAGGGTATATGGCCAATATATCACGGTTAAGGGTTTGTTCTTTAAAGGCTCTGCGTGGTCAAATAAATGTCTGCAGTGTCCAAACAGCATTTCCTGTGATATAGCCTCAGCAGAAGTCAAGGACATCGCAGAGCTGTTGTGAAGGAAGTGAGTTTGTGTTTATACAGGAAATCCCGCCCCCCCCCCCCCCCCCCCACCTACCATCGACCTGTCATGTCGATACGGAGCCCTCCGCATCATAACAACATTTGGGAGTGATGTGGTATTGAACTCAATTTGGACTCCGCAATTGCCTCACTCTCTCCATATGGCGCCTCCGACCACATTTTCGAATCAAGGATAAATTGACTTTAAGCATGATGCTTAAAGTCAAGTGCAGCTGGCCCAGAACACAGCGGCACGTTTTGCTCTTCATTGTAATCAGAGGGGTTGATATAAATACTATGGATGCCCAGTCTCTCTCTCTTGGTTAAGAGTTGAGGAGAGACTGACTGCATCACTTCTTGTTTCTTTTATAAGAAACATTAATGTGTTGAAAATCACAAATTGTTTGCATAGTCAGACATGCCACCAGGGGTCTTTTCACAGTCCCCAAATCCAGAACCAATTCCAGGAAAGTGTACAGTATTATATAGAGCCCTTATTGCATGGGACTCCAATCCATCTCATGTTGCTTTAAATAAAACAGCAAACCTGGTTTCATAAAACAGATAAAGCAACACCTTCACTGCAGAAAGCCTCTCCCCTATTGGACCTAGATAGTTTGTGTGTATGTATTGATATGTAGGCTACGTGTGCCTTTTTATAAATGCATGTAGTTCTGTCCTTGAGCTGTTCTTGTCTATTGATGTTTTGTGTGGAACCCCAGGAAGAGTAGCTGCTACGTTTGCAACCGCTAATGGGGATCCTAGTAAACTACCAAAATACCAATACAAAGTGCCTGGATACAGCCGTTAGCCCTGGTGTATATGGGCCACATGCAACAAACCACCATGTTAAGACTACAAACAGTTATAAATGGCCCATTTGCGAGATTGACTTGTCATTTCGAATAGGCATAAACAACACATACACACACACACACACACACACACACACACACACACACACACACACGAGGCCTACATCTTGTTTCAGAGACATAACCAACACATGATACACACACACACACACACACACACGAGGCCTACATCTTGTTTCAGAGACATAACCAACACATGATACACACACACACACACACACACACACACACACACGAGGCCTACATCTTGTTTCAGAGACATAACCAACACATGATACACACACACACACACACACACACACACACGAGGCCTACATCTTGTTTCAGATAGTCTACAGTAGTCAAGATGCGAACTGAATGATTTAGCAGCTTGCATCGTTATTTTTGTTGTTGAGATGCTTGTTTTGTTCACAGTAGTATACTGGAATAGACTATTGAGGATGGAGGTCATTTCAATCACTACATTAAATATTAAATACTATGTATAGGACCTGAGGGTGCTTGTTAACAACAGCCAGTGTTTGTTTATTTGTTTATTTATTTGTTTATTTTATGTTTAACCTGTAGCCTAATCTGACAACTGTTAACGTCAATACAATGCGTTTTAATAACAACCGATCGGAAATCGCGATAGAGCTTTTGATAACTGCCAATTCAATTAACTAAAACATGTCCATTTTAATAACTGCATAATAATAATAACACAAGGCCTCAACAACAACAAACAGAAGTTCTCTTTTAAAAAAAGGGGGGGGGGGGGGGTGGAGACACTCTAGACCCAAACTGTTACATTTCTCTACGGCTGGCCTGGCCATGCTTTCCTCCTGGCTACCCCAACCCCGGCCAACAGCTCCGCACCCCCTGCAGCTACATGCCCAAGCCTCCCCAGCTTCTCCTTCACCCAAATCCAGATCGCAGATGTTCTGAAAGAGCTGCAAAACCTGGACCCGCTACAAATCAGCTGGGCTAGACAATCTAGACCCTCTCTTTCTAAAACTATCCGCCGCAAATTGTTGCAACTCCATATTACCAGTCTGTTCAACCTCTCTTTCGTATCGTCCGCGATCCCTAAAGATTGGAAAGCTGCCGCTGTCATCCCCCCTTTTTCAAAGGGGGAGACACTCTAGACCCAAACTGCTACAGACCTATATCCATCCTGCCCTGCCTTTCTAAAGTCTTTGAAAAGCCAAGTTAATAAACAGATCACAGACCATTTCGAATCCCACCGTACCTTCTCCGCTATGCAATCTGGTTTCAGAGCTGGTCATGGGGGCACCTCAGCCACACTCAAGGTCCTAAACGATATCATAACCGCCATCGATGAAAGACAGTACTGTGCAGCTGTCTTCATCAACCTGGCCAAGGCTTTCGACTCTGTCAATCACCTCGTTCTTATCGGCAGACTCAATAGCCTTGGTTTCTCAAATGACTGCCTCGCCTGGTTCACCAACTACTTCTCTGATAGAGTTCAGTGTGTCAAATCGGAGGGCCTGTTGTCCGGACCTCTGGCAGTCTCTATGGGGGTGCCACAGGGTTCAATTCTCGGGCCGACTGTTTTCTCTGTATACATCAATGATGTCGCTCTTGCTGCTGGTGAGTCTCTGATCCACCTCTACGCAGACGACACCATTCTGTATACTTCTGGCCCCTCTTTGGACACTGTGTTAACAACCCTCCAGACGAGCTTTAATGCCATTCAACTCTCCTTCCGTGGTCTCCAACTGCTCCTAAATACAAGTAAAACTAAACGCATGCTCTTCAACCGATCGCTGCCTGCACCTGCCCGCCCGTCCAGCATCAATACTCTGGACGGTTCTGACTTAGAATATGTGGACAACTACAAATACCTAGGTGTCTGGTTAGACTGTAAACTCTCCTTCCAGACTCACATTAAGCATCTCCAATCCAAAATTAAATCTAGAATCGTCTTCCTATTTCGCAAACAAAGCATCCTTCACTCATGCTGCCAAACATACCCTCGTAAAACTGACTATCCTACCGATCCTTGACTTCGGCGACGTCATTTACAAAATAGCCCCCAACACCCTACTCAGCAAACAGGATGTAGTCTATCACACCCAACACAAATCTAGGGTTGCCACCCAAGACGGCTGGTCGTTCGTTCTATTGGTTCAGTTGCCAGAGACGCGGCCCAATCATTCGCTTTAAATGTTCTGTTCTTATCCGTTGATTGCTTTTGATTTAGAATTATTATTATTATTATTTATTTTTTTACACACATCCGTTCCATTTAGTATGATATGTTACTTTACGTTGGTACTATAGAGTCCCACAGTGGAGGTGTCATAATACCCATAAAACCTAGCGGTCAAACAGGGAAATTATTCCCATCTTTTTTTCCCCCACCATTTGTTTTTTCCCCATAGGGGGATTTTAGAAACACTTCAAATAAGGTCTGTGTTTTGTTTCGGTTTAACCCTGACGTGACGTTTTGATAACCGTGTAAATCTCAATACGACAAGGTGACTTTTATCAATATATTAGTCTCTATTTACTCTGATTCTACAATGCTAATTAATTAGTATCAAAGTAGACATCATGCAAAACTACAAATCCCAGCATGCACCTGCACGTTATCTCTAGCTGACACCTTAGGCTAACAGGTTTTGTGTCAATTTAAATCTTGCACAAGACAGTTAACAGAATTGTCAATTTAAAGAAATGTTCAAATCAAATCGAATGTATTTATATAGCCCTTCTTACATCAGCTGATATCTCAAAGTGCTGTACAGAAACCCAGCCTAAAACCCCCAAACACCAAGCAATGCAGGTGTAGAAGCACGGTGGCTAGGAAAAACTCCCTAGAAAGGCCAGAACCTAGGAAGAAACCTAGATAGGAACCAGGCTCTGAGAGGTGGACCAGTCCTCTTCTGGCTGTGCCGGGTGGAGATTAGAAACCTAGAGAGGAACCAGGCTATGAGGGGTGGAGATTAGAAACCTAGAGAGGAACCAGGCTCTGAGGGGTGGCCAGTCCTCTTCTGGCTGTGCTGGGTGGAGATTAGAAACCTAGAGAGGAACCAGGCTCTGAGGGGTGGAGATTAGAAACCTAGAGAGGAACCAGGCTCTGAGGGGTGGCCAGTCCTCTTCTGGCTGTGCCGGGTGGAGATTAGAAACCTAGAGAGGAACCAGGCTATGAGGGGTGGAGATTAGAAACCTAGAGAGGAACCAGGCTCTGAGGGGTGGACCAGTCCTACATTCTTATTTATAATGACGGCCTACCGGGGAACAGTGGGGTTTAACTGCCTTGTTCAGGAGGCAGAACGACAGATTTTTACCTTGTCAGCTTTGGGGATTCGATCCAGCAACCTTTCGGTTACTGGCCCAACTCTCTAACCACTAGGCTACCTGCCTCCTCTAACCACTAGGCTACCTGCCTCCTCTAACCACTAGGCTACCTGCCTCCTCTAACCACTAGGCTACCTGCCTCCTCCTCTAACCACTAGGCTACCTGCCTCCTCCTCTAACCACTAGGCTACCTGCCTCCTCCTCTAACCACTAGGCTACCTGCCTCCTCCTCTAACCCCTAGGCTACCTGCCTCCTCCTCTAACCACTAGGCTACCTGCCTCCTCCTCTAACCACTAGGCTACCCGCCTCCTCCTCTAACCACTAGGCTACCTGCCTCCTCCTCTAACCACTAGGCTACCTGCCTCCCCCCTCTAACCACTAGGCTACCTGCCTCCTCCTCTAACCACTAGGCTACCTGCCTCCTCCTCTAACCACTAGGCTACTTGCCTCCTCCTCTAACCACTAGGCTACCTGCCTCCTCCTCTAACCACTAGGCTACCTGCCTCCTCTAACCACTAGGCTACCTGCCTCCTCCTCTAACCACTAGGCTACCTGCCTCCTCCTCTAACCACTAGGCTACCTGCCTCCCTCCTCTAACCACTAGGCTACTTGCCTCCTCCTCTAACCACTAGGCTACCTGCCTCCTCCTCTAACCACTAGGCTACCTGCCTCCTCTAACCACTAGGCTACCTGCCTCCTCCTCTAACCACTAGGCTACCTGCCTCCTCCTCTAACCACTAGGCTACCTGCCTCCTCCTCTAACCACTAGGCTACCTGCCTCCTCCTCTAACCACTAGGCTACCTGCCTCCTCCTCTAACCACTAGGCTACCCGCCTCCTCCTCTAACCACTAGGCTACCTGCCTCCTCCTCTAACCACTAGGCTACCTGCCTCCCCCCTCTAACCACTAGGCTACCTGCCTCCTCCTCTAACCACTAGGCTACCTGCCTCCTCCTCTAACCACTAGGCTACTTGCCTCCTCCTCTAACCACTAGGCTACCTGCCTCCTCCTCTAACCACTAGGCTACCTGCCTCCTCTAACCACTAGGCTACCTGCCTCCTCCTCTAACCACTAGGCTACCTGCCTCCCCCCTCTAACCACTAGGCTACCTGCCTCCTCCTCTAACCACTAGGCTACCTGCCTCCTCCTCTAACCACTAGGCTACTTGCCTCCTCCTCTAACCACTAGGCTACCTGCCTCCTCCTCTAACCACTAGGCTACCTGCCTCCTCTAACCACTAGGCTACCTGCCTCCTCTAACCACCAGGCTACCTGCCTCCTCCTCTAACCACTAGGCTACTTGCCTCCTCCTCTAACCACTAGGCTACCTGCCTCCTCCTCTAACCACTAGGCTACCTGCCTCCTCCTCTAACCACTAGGCTACCTGCCTCCTCCTCTAACCACTAGGCTACCTGCCCCCTCTAACCACTAGGCTACCTGCCCCCTCTAACCACTAGGCTACCTGCCTCCTCTAACCACTAGGCTACCTGCCTCCTCTAACCACTAGGCTACTTGCCTCCTCCTCTAACCACTAGGCTACCTGCCTCCTCTAACCACTAGGCTACCTGCCTCCTCCTCTAACCACTAGGCTACCTGTCTCCTCTAACCACTAGGCTACCTGCCTCCTCCTCTAACCACTAGGCTACCCTGTCGTTGATAGTGTATTCCTTTGTATTCCAGGGTTCGAGAGCATCCTGGAGGGAATCTATGGCCCATTACTACTCAGAGACCTCAATATTTTTGATGGTGAGTGTCAATGTGTGTGTGTGGTGTGTGTGTGTGTGTGTATTTGCGTACAAGTATTTTGTGTTATACATGAGTCTTGTCTTTGACGTAATCGTGTGTTTACACGTGTTTGCTCCCAGTTGGTGCGACTGAGACTTTATTGTGTGTGTGTGTGTGTGTGTGTGTGTGTGTGTGTGTGTGTGTGTGTGTGTGTGTGTGTGTGTGTTTCCAGACTGTGAACCAGAGGAGCTTGAGGACTGGGCAGTGAAGGCCAGTTGTTCCTTCTGCAGTCTGCTGATCAATGTAAGTTTATCATGATACAAACGGACTGCTATTTTCTGTCTTGATTTACTTCCAGCTGTCACGGAGACGCCTTCAGTTAGTTCCAGCTGTCACGGAGACGCTTTCAGTTAGTTCCAGCTGTCACGGAAACGCCTTCAGTTAGTTCCAGCTGTCACGGAAACACCTTCAGTTTAGTTCCAGCTCTCACGGAGACGCTTTCAGTTAGTTCCAGCTCTCACGAAGATGCCTTCAGTTAGTTCCAGCTGTCACGGAGACGCTTTCAGTTAGTTCCAGCTCTCACGGAGACGCTTTCAGTTAGTTCCAGCTGTCACGGAAACCCTTCAGTTAGTTCCAGCTCTCACGGAAACGCCTTCAGTTACTTCCAGCTGTCACGGAAACGCCTTCAGTTAGTTCCAGCTGTCACGGAAACGCCTTCAGTTAGTTCCAGCTCTCATGGAAACCCTTCAGTTAGTTCCAGCTCTCACGGAAACGCCTTCAGTTAGTTCCAGCTTTCACGGAAACGCTTCAGTTAGTTCCAGCTCTCACGGAAACGGCTTCAGTTAGTTCCAGCTTTCACGGAATTGGCTTCAGTTAGTTCCAGCTTTCACGGAAACGGCTTCAGTTAGTTCCAGCTGTCACGGAAACGCCTTCATTTACTTCCAGCTGTCACGGAAACGGCTTCAGTTAGTTCCAGCTGTCACGGAAACGCCTTCAGTTAGTTCCAGCTCTAACGGAAACGCCTTCAGTTAGTTCCAGCTCTCACGGAAACGCCTTCAGTTAGTTCCAGCTCTCACGGAAACGCCTTCAGTTAGTTCCAGCTCTCACGGAAACGGCTTCAGTTTCGTTCAACTATATCAAATTTACTGAGTTTCTCTTGTCAGTCACTGAATGTTTGGAGCTGTTGTCATTCAGGCGACGTTGGTTGTGTTCCTCTGCTCAGACGTGGCGTTGCCTCGTCATCGACTGCGCATCACGGATTTATGACGCGGTTAGCTGATACATAAAAATTATGGATCCGGCAGGCGTCTGCGCCGTCCGGGCAGAGGAACGCGCCCTACGGCATTGGTGTGGTTTGTATGTGTTTGTTGTGACGCGTTAGCGACGTCATTGTCTCTTCCTCCTCTAACAGGACCATGTCCCGGTGGCCGCCTCCCCCCTGCCCTCCCCCTCAGACGACACGCCCTCCCAAGCCGCCTCCCTCTCAGACAGCAGCCTATCAGCTCACAGGTTCCTTCACGCCGTGTTCCATAAGAAGGGTGAGTCCCCCGTCCAACTAGAACAGAGACGACGCCTGGCATTTACACTCTTAAATGCTAACAACGCTAACGTAGCATCGAACGCCTGGCATTTACACTCTTAATGCTAACAACGCTACGTAGCATCGAACGCCTGGCATTTACACTCTTAATGCTTAACAACGCTAACGTAGCATCGAACGCCTGGCATTTACACTCTTAATGCTAACAACGCTACGTAGCATCGAACGCCTGGCATTTACACTCTTAATGCTTAACAACGCTACGTAGCATCGAACGCCTGGCATTTACACTCTTAATGCTTAACAACGCTAACGTAGCATCGAACGCCTGGCATTTACACTCTTAATGCTTAACAACGCTAACGTAGCATCGAACGCCTGGCATTTACACTCTTAATGCTTAACAACGCTAACGTAGCATCGAACGCCTGGCATTTACACTCTTAAATGCTAAACAACGCTAACGTAGCATCGTTAGCTACCTGGTTTTATACACGCTAGAGAAATGTACGTAGACGGTGATTGATTGATTGTCTGTCCGTGCCAGAGCTGGCGTCCGGCGGGGACCCCGACGTCCCTCTGGTGGCCCAGGAGCTGATGAGGAGGATGGTCCGGCAGTTTGCTACGGAGTACGCCTCCAAGACGCGCCTCACCACCTCTACCGACACGCCTCTAGACCTCACTGTGACACGGAACCAGGAGGAGGAACCCACAGCAGGTAGAGAACCCGACAGGACTTAGAACCAATACCAGGTAGAGAACCCGACAGGACCTAGAACCAATACCAGGTAGAGAACCCAACAGGACTTAGAACCAATACCAGGTAGAGAACCCGACAGGACTTAGAACCAATACCAGGTAGAGAACCCGACAGGACTTAGAACCAATACCAGGTAGAGAACCCGACAGGACTTAGAACCAATACCAGGTAGAGAACCCGACAGGACTTAGAACCAATACCAGGTAGAGAACCCGACAGGACTTAGAACCAATACCAGGTAGAGAACCCGACAGGACTTAGAACCAATACCAGGTAGAGAACCCGACAGGACCTAGAACCAATACCAGGTAGAGAACCCGACAGGGCTTAGAACCAATACCAGATAGATAACCCGACAGGACTTAGAACCAATACCAGGTAGAGAACCCGACAGGACTTAGAACCAATACCAGATAGAGAACCCGACAGGACTTAGAACCAATACCAGGTAGAGAACCCGACAGGACCTAGAACTAATACCAGGTAGAGAACCCGACAGGACTTAGAACCAATACCAGGTAGAGAACCCGACAGGACCTAGAACCAATACCAGGTAGAGAACCCGACAGGGCTTAGAACCAATACCAGATAGATAACCCGACAGGACTTAGAACCAATACCAGGTAGAGAACCCGACAGGACTTAGAACCAATACCAGATAGAGAACCCGACAGGACTTAAAACCAATACCAGGTAGAGAACCCGACAGGACCTAGAACCAATACCAGGTAGAGAACCCGACAGGACCTAGAACCAATACCAGGTAGAGAACTCGACAGGACCTGGAACCAATACCAGGTAGAGAACCCGACAGGACCTAGAACCAATACCAGGTAGAGAACCCGACAGGACCTAGAACCAATACCAGGTAGAGAACCCGACAGGGCTTAGAACCAATACCAGGTAGAGAACCCGACAGGGCTTAGAACCAATACCAGGTAGAGAACCCGACAGGGCTTAGAACCAATACCAGACAGATAACCCGACAGGACTTAGAAGCAATACCAGGTAGAGAACCCGACAGGACTTAGAACCAATACCAGACAGAGAACCCGACAGGACTTAGAACCAATACCAGATAGAGAACCCGACAGGACTTAGAACCAATACCAGGTAGAGAACCCGACAGGACTTAGAACCAATACCAGATAGAGAACCCGACAGGACTTAGAACCAATACCAGGTAGGGAACCCGACAGGACTTAGAACCACAGCAGATAGAGAACCCGACAGGACTTAGAACCAATACCAGATAGAGAACCCAACAGGACTTAGAACCAATACCAGATAGAGAACCCGACAGGACTTAGAACCAATACCAGGTAGGGAACCCGACAGGACTTAGAACCACAGCAGATAGAGAACCCGACAGGACTTAGAACCACACCAGATAGAGAACCCGACAGGACTTAGAACCACACCAGATAGAGAACCCGACAGGACTTAGAACCAATACCAGGTAGAGAACCCGACAGGACCTAGAACCAATACCAGGTAGAGAACCCGACAGGACCTAGAACCAATACCAGGTAGAGAACCCGACAGGACCTAGAACCAATACCAGGTAGAGAACCCGACAGGGCTTAGAACCAATACCAGGTAGATAACCCGACAGGGCTTAGAACCAATACCAGGTAGAGAACCCGACAGGATTTAGAACCAATACCAGATAGAGAACCCGACAGGACTTAGAACCAATACCAGACAGAGAACCCGACAGGACTTAGAACCAATACCAGACAGAGAACCCGACAGGACTTAGAACCAATACCAGATAGAGAACCCGACAGGACTTAGAACCAATACCAGGTAGAGAACCCGACAGGACTTAGAACCAATACCAGATAGAGAACGCGACAGTACTTAGAACCAATACCAGGTAGGGAACCCGACAGGACTTAGAACCACAGCAGATAGAGAACCCGACAGGACTTAGAACCACACCAGATAGAGAACCCGACAGGACTTAGAACCACACCAGATAGAGAACCCGACAGGACTTAGAACCAATACCAGATAGAGAACCCAACAGGACTTAGAACCAATACCAGGTAGGGAACCCGACAGGACTTAGAACCACAGCAGATAGAGAACCCGACAGGACTTAGAACCACACCAGATAGAGAACCCGACAGGACTTAGAACCACACCAGATAGAGAACCCGACAGGGCTTAGAACCAATACCAGGTAGAGAACCCGACAGGACTTAGAACCAATACCAGATAGAGAACCCGACAGGACTTAGAACCAATACCAGGTAGAGAACCCGACAGGACCTAGAACCAATACCAGGTAGAGAACCCGACAGGACTTAGAACCAATACCAGGTAGAGAACCCGACAGGACTTAGAACCAATACCAGGTAGAGAACCCGACAGGACTTAGAACCAATACCAGATAGAGAACCCGACAGGACCTAGAACCAATACCAGATAGAGAACCCGACAGGACTTAGAACCAATACCAGGTAGAGAACCCGACAGGACTTAGAACCAATACCAGATAGAGAACCCGACAGGGCTTAGAACCAATACCAGATAGAGAACCCGACAGGACTTAGAACCAATACCAGATAGATAACCCGACAGGACTTAGAACCAATACCAGATAGAGAACCCGACAGGACTTAGAACCCACACATTTCTAACTTGTCTGACCACTGACTAGTTGTCTGACTAGTTGTCTGGCCTCTGACTGACTAGTTGTCTGACTAGTTGTCTGGCCTCTGACTGACTAGTTGTCTGACTAGTTGTCTGGCCTCTGACTGACTAGTTGTCTGACTAGTTGTCTGACTAGTTGTCTGACTAGTTGTCTGACTAGTTGTCTGACCTCTGACTAGTTGTGTGATTCCCCCTCCAGTAGCTGACACTGTGCTCGACCTCTCCAAGCGGAACTCTGCCAGCTCGGCCTCCACATCACCCACCAATCACAAAGCCTCAGGGTGAGTGTCTCTCCTCTCATTGGTCCATACTCCACATCACCCACCAATCACAAAGCCTCAGGGTGAGTGTCTCTCCTCTCATTGGTCCACACTAGCACGCTACTAAATATGCATAGCCAATAGATGCCGTCGTTACTTGACAATACAATACTTCACTTTTAAGTACCGTACTATTTCGCTTGTACGGTAAAAACACGACATAATTCAGAGTAGTGGGGACAGTGTTAGGTGGTCTTTATCAGTCTGTCTAGGGGTGGGTGTAGTGGGGACAGTGTTAGGTGGTCTGTATCAGTAGTCTGTCTAGGGGTGGGTGTAGTGGTGACAGTGTTAGGTGGTCTGTATCAGTAGTCTGTCTAGGGGTGGGTGTAGTGGGGACAGTGTTAGGTGGTCTGTATCAGTAGTCTGTCTAGGGGTGGGTGTAGTGGGGACAGTGTTAGGTGGTCTGTATCAGTCTGTCTAGGGGTGGGTGTAGTGGGGACAGTGTTAGGTGGTCTGTATCAGTCTGTCTAGGGGTGGGTGTAGTGGGGACAGTGTTAGGTGGTCTGTATCAGTAGTCTGTCTAGGGGTGGGTGTAGTGGGGACAGTGTTAGGTGGTCTGTATCAGTCTGTCTAGGGGTGGGTGTAGTGGGGACAGTGTTAGGTGGTCTGTATCAGTCTGTCTAGGGGTGGGTGTAGTGGGGACAGTGTTAGGTGGTCTGTATCAGTCTGTCTAGGGGTGGGTGTAGTGGGGACAGTGTTAGGTGGTCTGTATCAGTAGTCTGTCTAGGGGTGGGTGTAGTGGGGACAGTGTTAGGTGGTCTGTATCAGTCTGTCTAGGGGGGGGTGTAGTGGGGACAGTGTAGGTGGTCTGTATCAGTCTGTCTAGGGGTGGGTGTAGTGGGGACAGTGTTAGGTGGTCTGTATCAGTAGTCTGTCTAGGGGTGGGTGTAGTGGGGACAGTGTTAGGTGGTCTGTATCAGTCTGTCTAGGGGTGGGTGTAGTGGGGACAGTGTTAGGTGGTCTGTATCAGTAGTCTGTCTAGGGGTGGGGACAGTGTTAGGTGGTCTGTATCAGTCTGTCTAGGGGTGGGTGTAGTGGGGACAGTGTTAGGTGGTCTGTATCAGTCTGTCTAGGGGTGGGTGTAGTGGGGACAGTGTTAGGTGGTCTGTATCAGTAGTCTGTCTAGGGGTGGGTGTAGTGGGGACAGTGTTAGGTGGTCTGTATCAGTCTGTCTAGGGGTGGGTGTAGTGGGGACAGTGTTAGGTGGTCTGTATCAGTCTGTCTAGGGGTGGGTGTAGTGGGGACAGTGTTAGGTGGTCTGTATCAGTAGTCTGTCTAGGGGTGGGTGTAGTGGGGACAGTGTTAGGTGGTCTGTATCAGTCTGTCTAGGGGTGGGTGTAGTGGGGACAGTGTTAGGTGGTCTGTATCAGTAGTCTGTCTAGGGGTGGGTGTAGTGGTGACAGTGTTAGGTGGTCTGTATCAGTAGTCTGTCTAGGGGTGGGTTGTAGTGGGGACAGTGTTAGGTGGTCTGTATCAGTAGTCTGTCTAGGGGTGGGTGTAGTGGGGACAGTGTTAGGTGGTCTGTATCAGTCTGTCTAGGGGTGGGTGTAGTGGGGACAGTGTTAGGTGGTCTGTATCAGTCTGTCTAGGGGTGGGTGTAGTGGGGACAGTGTTAGGTGGTCTGTATCAGTAGTCTGTCTAGGGGTGGGTGTAGTGGGGACAGTGTTAGGTGGTCTGTATCAGTCTGTCTAGGGGTGGGTGTAGTGGGGACAGTGTTAGGTGGTCTGTATCCGTAGTCTGTCTAGGGGTGGGTGTAGTGGGGACAGTGTTAGGTGGTCTGTATCAGTCTGTCTAGGGGGGGGTGTAGTGGGGACAGTGTTAGGTGGTCTGTATCAGTCTGTCTAGGGGTGGGTGTAGTGGGGACAGTGTTAGGTGGTCTGTATCAGTAGTCTGTCTAGGGGTGGGTGTAGTGGGGACAGTGTTAGGTGGTCTGTATCAGTCTGTCTAGGGTGGGTGTAGTGGGGACTGTGTTAGGTGGTCTGTATCAGTCTGTCTAGGGGTGGGTGTAGTGGGGACAGTGTTAGGTGGTCTGTATCAGTAGTCTGTCTAGGGGTGGGTGTAGTGGGGACAGTGTTAGGTGGTCTGTATCAGTAGTCTGTCTAGGGGTGGGTGTAGTGGGGACAGTGTTAGGTGGTCTGTATCAGTAGTCTGTCTAGGGGTGGGTGTAGTGGGGACAGTGTTAGGTGGTCTGTATCAGTAGTCTGTCTAGGGGGTGGGTGTAGTGGGGACAGTGTTAGGTGGTCTGTATCAGTCTGTCTAGGGGTGGGTGTAGTGGGGACAGTGTTAGGTGGTCTGTATCAGTAGTCTGTCTAGGGGTGGGTGTAGTGGGGACAGTGTTAGGTGGTCTGTATCAGTCTGTCTAGGGGTGGGTGTAGTGGGGACAGTGTTAGGTGGTCTGTATCAGTCTGTCTAGGGGTGGGTGTAGTGGGGACAGTGTTAGGTGGTCTGTATCAGTCTGTCTAGGGTGGGTGTAGTGGGGACAGTGTTAGGTGGTCTGTATCAGTAGTCTGTCTAGGGGTGGGTGTAGTGGGGACAGTGTTAGGTGGTCTGTATCAGTAGTCTGTCTAGGGGTGGGTGTAGTGGGGACAGTGTTAGGTGGTCTGTATCAGTAGTCTGTCTAGGGGTGGGTGTAGTGGGGACAGTGTTAGGTGGTCTGTATCAGTAGTCTGTCTAGGGGTGGGTGTAGTGGGGACAGTGTTAGGTGGTCTGTATCAGTAGTCTGTCTAGGGGTGGGTGTAGTGGGGACAGTGTTAGGTGGTCTGTATCAGTAGTCTGTCTAGGGGTGGGTGTAGTGGGGACAGTGTTAGGTGGTCTGTATCAGTAGTCTGTCTAGGGGTGGGTGTAGTGGGGACAGTGTTAGGTGGTCTGTATCAGTCTGTCTAGGGGTGGGTGTAGTGGGGACAGTGTTAGGTGGTCTGTATCAGTAGTCTGTCTAGGGGTGGGTGTAGTGGGGACAGTGTTAGGTGGTCTGTATCAGTCTGTCTAGGGGTGGGTGTAGTGGGGACAGTGTTAGGTGGTCTGTATCAGTAGTCTGTCTAGGGGTGGGTGTAGTGGGACAGTGTTAGGTGGTCTGTATCAGTAGTCTGTCTAGGGGTGGGTGTAGTGGGGACAGTGTTAGGTGGTCTGTATCAGTCTGTCTAGGGGTGGGTGTAGTGGGGACAGTGTTAGGTGGTCTGTATCAGTAGTCTGTCTAGGGGTGGGTGTAGTGGGGACAGTGTTAGGTGGTCTGTATCAGTAGTCTGTCTAGGGGTGGGTGTAGTGGGGACAGTGTTAGGTGGTCTGTATCAGTGGCTGGGGTGGCTGGCTGGCTGTCTGTCTGGCTGGCTGTCTGTCTGTCTGTCTGGCTGGGTGGCTGGCTGGCTGTCTCTGTCTGTCTGGCTGGCTGGGTGGCTGGCTGGCTGTCTGGCTGGCTGGCTGGGTGGCTGGCTGTCTGGCTGGGTGGCTGGCTGTCTGGCTGGCTGGCTGGCTGTCTGGCTGGCTGGCTGGGTGGCTGGCTGGCTGGCTGGGTGGCTGGCTGGCTGGCTGGCTGGGTGGCTGTGTGTCCCTGTGTGTTGTTGCTATGTGAAGGGGTTCACTCTTTTATCACTTGAGTGGAACTAGTTACTGTGGGGGGTGAGAGAGACAGAGACAGAGACAGGGACAGGGACAGGGAATGAGACAGAGACAGAGACAGAGACAGAGACAGGGACAGAGACAGGGACAGAGTAACTTCTCAGACTGGATTGTTCCTGTTTCTAATAACGTTGTCGATCCTTTAACCAAAACACTGGACAGTGATCAACTGCACTGCAAACCTCTCTTCATATGACAAGAAGCACAGAGATGATGTCACGCCCTTTCTTCATATGACAAGACGCACAGAGATGATGTCACAGACAATGCCGTCACAGATGACGTCAGCTCATGACAGATCGCGGCAGTGATGTTACCGACACGACATAAAGGAATCGCCCCTCCTCCCTTCGCCTCCCTCACCCCTTCCCTGATCCTGACGGTGGTGTTTGGTCCTCCCCCCACTAGGAGGCAGCAGCAGCAGCGTTGGGGAGCAGCCAGGACCGGGTCGTACCAGACCGAGGAACACCACGCCCAGAGGTCCAGCGAGCTGTCTGAGGGGCTGCTGTCCAAGGCTCTGAGAGACGTGAGGTCTGGTTGTCTTCAGGAGAACAGAGCTGCTCTTCTCTACGGGATCCCCCCTGGAATCCTGCGCTCACAGCTAGAGGCCCTGGGCCCCATACAGCGGGAGGATGTGACCTCACGGGATGTGATGTCGTCGGCGCGCGGCGAGGAGGTGCGGCTGGTTTTGCAGAGGGTGGCGGCCTGGGCGGAGCTGGGAGCGAGGGAGGAGAACGGAGAGACGTTCTTCCTTCCCTCCCCTTTGTCCTGTCTGACCCAGCGTGTCCTGCAGAGAGCTTTGTCCCGGTCTCTACCCCCCCAGCTCAGAGAGGATCTCTACCTCC
This sequence comes from Salmo trutta, assembly GCF_901001165.1. Lineage (NCBI taxonomy): Eukaryota > Metazoa > Chordata > Actinopteri > Salmoniformes > Salmonidae > Salmo > Salmo trutta. The sequence continues at coordinate 85,758 of NW_021822856.1, read as the reverse complement.
GTATCCCCCAGGTCAAATCGCGCTCCAGACCAGCTCTCCTTCTCCCTGAGCCTTGCAGCCTGGCTGAGGCCCTGCACTACCACCATAACACCACCACCACCACTAATATTGCTGCTACCTCTTCATCTCCGCTGAGACTTCACCGCGCCCTCCTGCCTTCCCTCGGCCTGCCTGACCTCTCACCCCGCTGCCCCGCCCACCACCGCTGCTCCTCATTGGACGATCCCGAGGAAGGGGCGGAGCGTAGCGGGGAGAACAAGCAATCCAGGAAGAAGCGCGGGCGCTACCGGCAGTACGACCACGACCTGCTAGAGGAGGCTATCGCCATGGTGATGGGGGGCGGGATGAGTGTTTCCAAGGCCCAGGTGGTTTATGGGATACCTCACAGCACGCTGGAGTACAAGGTCAAAGAGCGCAACGGAACCCTCAAGATACCGCCCAAGAAGAGGAGGCCCGTCATCGTCACGACGACGACCACGCGGCAACCGCTGGACTCTGCCGGTTCCACCGGACTCGGGGAGGTTCTAGACTACAGAACGTTAGAGTCTGGAACCGACAACACTTGACCTCCTGCAGAACAGGAGAATGTTTTGTAGATCTTGGTCCGATACAGCTTTCATAAATACTTGGTGCGCTTGGTTTTGGTTTCGCTTGACATGCGGAGTTTGTAGATTTCTGGACTTCTGGTCCATTTGTTTCCTAATCGAGGTAAATCAAGCACACCTCCAGGTATTTGACCTATGTGTCAAATTGTCCCCAGGTTTGATGTTAATCACAAGCCAGTCCATGCAGACCAGGTTATATTACCCAGAAATATTGTGGACTATAAAACAAGAACGGCATTCTTCGCTACACGTCAGGTGTTATTTTAAATCTAATCTTCGGGTCAGCTGGTTGTCATGTCTACCTGGTAGTTAATTTGTCACTGATTGGGCCAGAGAGTCCACTGTACTGGACCTAGTCATAGGGCAGGTATCTCCTAGTCTGGGTTGTCTGGGAAACGGCCCATAGTGGATGATCACAGTCCGCGGTACTGCTGACCTCTCGGTCTAGGGTTCAATAGCCTTGATATAAATGATATGACTACCAGGGTTAGATGTGACCACCAGGGTTAGATGTGACCACCAGGGTTAGATGTGACCACCAGGGTTAGATGTGACCTCCAGGGTTAGATGTGACCTCCAGGGTTAGATGTGACCTCCAGGGTTAGATGTGACCACCAGGGTTAGATGTGACCACCAGGGTTAGATGTGACCACCAGGGTTAGATGTGACCACCAGGGTTAGATGTGACTACCAGGGTTAGATGTGACTACCAGGGTTAGATGTGACTACCAGGGTTAGATGTGACTACCAGTGTTAGATGTGACCACCAGGGTTAGATGTGACCACCAGGGTTAGATGTGACCGCCAGGGTTAGATGTGACCGCCAGGGTTAGATGTGACCACCAGGGTTAGATGTGACCACCAGGGTTAGATGTGACCACCAGGGTTAGATGTGACCACCAGGGTTAGATGTGACCACCAGGGTTAGATGTGACTACCAGGGTTAGATGTGACCACCAGGGTTAGATGTGACCTCCAGGGTTAGATGTGACCACCAGGGTTAGATGTGACCACCAGGGTTAGATGTGACCACCAGGGTTAGATGTGAATACCAGGGTTAGATGTGACCACCAGGGTTAGATGTGACCACCAGGGTTAGATGTGACCACCAGGGTTAGATGTGACTACCAGGGTTAGGGTTAGATGTGACCACCAGGGTTGGATGTGACCACCAGGGTTAGATGTGACTACCAGGGTTAGATGTGACTACCAGGGTTAGATGTGACCACCAGGGTTAGATGTGACCACCAGGGTTAGATGTGACCACCAGGGTTAGATGTGACCACCAGGGTTAGATGTGAATACCAGGGTTAGATGTGACCACCAGGGTTAGATGTGACTACCAGGGTTAGGGTTAGATGTGACCACCAGGGTTATATGTGACCACCAGGGTTGGATGTGACCACCAGGGTTAGATGTGACTACCAGGGTTAGATGTGACCACCAGGGTTAGATGTGACCACCAGGGTTAGATGTGACCACCAGGGTTAGATGTGACTACCAGGGTTAGGGTTAGATGTGACTACCAGGGTTGGATGTGACCACCAGGGTTAGATGTGACCACCAGGGTTAGATGTGACCACCAGGGTTAGATGTGACCTCCAGGGTTAGATGTGACCACCAGGGTTAGATGTGACTACCAGGGTTAGGGTTAGATGTGACTACCAGGGTTAGATGTGACCACCAGGGTTAGATGTGACTACCAGGGTTAGGGTTAGATGTGACTACCAGGGTTAGATGTGACTACCAGGGTTAGGGTTAGATGTGACTACCAGGGTTAGATGTGACTACCAGGGTTAGATGTGACGACCAGGGTTAGATGTGACTACCAGGGTTAGATGTGACTACCAGGGTTAGATGTGACCACCAGGGTTGGATGTGACCACCAGGGTTGGATGTGACCACCAGGGTTAGATGTGACTACCAGGGTTAGATGTGACTGCCAGGGTTAGATGTGACTGCCAGGGTTAGATGTGACTTCCAGGGTTAGATGTGACTTCCAGGGTTAGATGTGACTACCAGGGTTAGATGTGACCACCAGGGTTAGATGTGACTACCAGGGTTAGGGTTAGATGTGACTACCAGGGTTAGATGTGACTACCAGGGTTAGGGTTAGATGTGACTACCAGGGTTAGATGTGACTACCAGGGTTAGATGTGACCACCAGGGTTAGATGTGACCACCAGGGTTGGATGTGACCACCAGGGTTAGATGTGACCACCAGGGTTAGATGTGACTACCAGGGTTAGATGTGACTGCCAGGGTTAGATGTGACTTCCAGGGTTAGATGTGACTACCAGGGTTAGATGTGACTACCAGGGTTAGATGTGACCACCAGGGTTAGATGTGACTACCAGGGTTAGATGTGACCACCAGGGTTCGATGTGACCACCAGGGTTAGATGTGACCACCAGGGTTAGATGTGACCACCAGGGTTAGATGTGACCACCAGGGTTCGATGTGACCACCAGGGTTAGATGTGACTACCAGGGTTAGGGTTAGATGTGACTACCAGGGTTAGATGTAACTACCAGGGTTAGATGTGACTACCAGGGTTAGATGTGACCACCAGGGTTAGATGTGACCACCAGGGTTAGATGTGAATACCAGGGTTAGGGTTAGATGTGACTACCAGGGTTAGATGTGACTACCAGGGTTAGATGTGACTACCAGGGTTAGATGTGACCACCAGGGTTAGATGTGACCACCAGGGTTAGATGTGACTACCAGGGTTAGATGTGACTACCAGGGTTAGATGTGACCACCAGGGTTAGATGTGACCACCAGGGTTAGATGTGACCACCAGGGTTCGATGTGACCACCAGGGTTCGATGTGACTTACCAGGGTTAGATGTGACTTACCAGGGTTAGATGTGACTACCAGGGTTAGATGTGACTACCAGGGTTAGATGTGAATACCAGGGTTAGATGTGAATACCAGGGTTAGATGTGACTACCAGGGTTAGATGTGACCACCAGGGTTAGATGTGACCACCAGGGTTAGATGTGACTACCAGGGTTAGATGTGACCACCAGGGTTAGATGTGACTACCAGGGTTAGGGTTAGATGTGACTTACCAGGGTTAGATGTGACTTACCAGGGTTAGATGTGACTTACCAGGGTTAGATGTGACTTACCAGGGTTAGATGTGACTTACCAGGGTTAGATGTGAATACCAGGGTTAGATGTGACTGCCAGGGTTAGATGTGACTACCAGGGTTAGATGTGACCACCAGGGTTAGATGTGACTACCAGGGTTAGGGTTAGATGTGACTACCAGGGTTAGATGTGACCACCAGGGTTAGATGTGACTACCAGGGTTAGATGTGACCACCAGGGTTAGATGTGACTACCAGGGTTAGGGTTAGATGTGACCACCAGGGTTAGATGTGACTACCAGGGTTAGATGTGACCACCAGGGTTAGATGTGACCACCAGGGTTAGATGTGACTACCAGGGTTAGATGTGACCACCAGGGTTAGATGTGACCACCAGGGTTAGATGTGACCGCCAGGGTTCGATGTGACCACCAGGGTTCGATGTGACCACCAGGGTTCGATGTGACCACCAGGGTTAGATGTGACTACCAGGGTTAGATGTGACTTACCAGGGTTAGATGTGAAAACCAGGGTTAGATGTGAATACCAGGGTTAGATGTGACTACCAGGGTTAGATGTGACCACCAGGGTTAGATCATAGACGTCCAGTCATTACACCTACTAGAATGCTAGCTGTTCCCATATACTTCCAGTCATTGCGCTAACGCAAGTTAGCATTGGCTCAGAAAAAACTACCTCTTAACTTTCTTCATATTGGACTCGGGGACATAAAAATGGTATCCAAAACGGTCATCTGACTCTGGGGTAGTAGATAACTAACGCTGACATCCCCAAAGTATCCTGTTGAAATACTGTCTAGCCCAGGGCTGGGCTGGTATACCGTGTTTTACTACATAACGGTATTGATGTACAAGTGGGGTTTAGAGTTTTCACTTTACCTTCTGTAACGTTATTTCAGTGTTTCGGTTTGTTAAATGTAACACGCAACTCCGACGTGTATAATGTCCGTTTTATTTTGTAGTAAAACTCGTCTGCTTCTTGAGTCAAATCGTTCCTCCCTCTCCTGCATGCCACTAACCACACCAAGCCTGTTACTCAAGTGTTACTCAAGCAGTTGCTCTCTATTCGTTTGTATATCTTACTGTTCTGAAAACTACTGTTTGCCTTTTCTTAGCAAGGTGTTGCTGAAAAAAATAATGATTGTTAATCGCTAGTTAGCTAGTTTGCTAAATGTTCTCAAAGTCAGAGCAAACGTAGCTAGTTAGCTAATACTGCCTGGTACCAGCGCTGCTAGATGAGCGGCTAATCGCTAGTTAGCTAGCTTGCTAAATGTTCTCGGAGTCAGAGCAAACGTAGCTAGTTAGCTAATACTGCCTGGTACCAGTGCTGCTGTATGCGTTGTTGACCGTCTGTTCTGGTGGGTTAGCGTTGTTGACCGTCTGTTCTGGTGGGTTAGCGTTGTTGACCGTCTGTTCTGGTGGGTTAGTGTTGTTGACCGTCTGTTCTGGTGGGTTAGTGTTGTTGACCGTCTGTTCTGGTGGTTTAGTGTTGTTGACCGTCTGTTCTGGTGGGTTAGCGTTGTTGACCGTCTGTTCTGGTGGGTTAGCGTTGTTGACCGTCTGTTCTGGTGGGTTAGTGTTGTTGACCGTCTGTTCTGGTGGGTTAGCGTTGTTGACCGTCTGTTCTGGTGGGTTAGTGTTGTTGACCGTCTGTTCTGGTGGGTTAGTGTTGTTGACCGTCTGTTCTGGTGGGTTAGCGTTGTTGACCGTCTGTTCTGGTGGGTTAGCGTTGTTGACCGTCTGTTCTGGTGGGTTAGCGTTGTTGACCGTCTGTTCTGGTGGGTTAGCGTTGTTGACCGTCTGTTCTGGTGGGTTAGCGTTGTTGACCGTCTGTTCTGGTGGGTTAGTGTTGTTGACCGTCTGTTCTGGTGGGTTAGCGTTGTTGACCGTCTGTTCTGGTGGGTTAGTGTTGTTGACCGTCTGTTCTGGTGGGTTAGTGTTGTTGACCGTCTGTTCTGGTGGGTTAGTGTTGTTGACCGTCTGTTCTGGTGGGTTAGTGTTGTTGACCGTCTGTTCTGGTGGGTTAGCGTTGTTGACCGTTTGTTCTGCGTTGGTATCAGCCTTCTCTGCCTTCATTAATAAACCGGTTCTGTTGAACAGACAGACTTCTGGTCGTTGTTTCTGTGGTGTTTATGAATCTTTATATGAATGAGTCCTACGGTTTAGTTTGTGAATTTAATGAAGTGGTTCCTTTTTTAATTAAATAAAGATTTTTTCCTATCCCCTGTCTATCTCTAGCTCCCTGTTGCCCACGGTTACGGATGAGCCCCAGAGGGAAGCAGAGGACGCTGGGATGCCCGATGCCCCAAGTGGGAGGAGCTCTGCTCTGGAGGCGGTCCGCTCCTCTTTATGCCCCGCCCATCGCTCTCTGCTCCAGCGAATCCTGAGGCTCGCCCACCAGCAGCACCGTCTATCATTGGCCTACAGGGACGCACATCGCCGTCTCGTCCCGCCCCCAGACCCTCTCTGCTGCCACCTGGTGGCCAAACAACAGGACGACACTTCCTCTCCTCCTCCTTTTACTGACTGTTGGAGCCGTAGTGCCACCGGAGCCACTCGTCAGCAGACTGACTGGAAACCACCAGGCGGTCCAGGCTGTTGCTGTGTGCAGCGCTGCAGGCTGCCTCCTGTCTGTTTCTGTCTTCAGAGCCTCCACTGCCTGTCCTGCCAGAGCCTATCCCTGGGACACATTACCACTGGGGTTCGCTCTTCTTCTCTCTGCACTTTCACCTCCTCCCCTTCTCTTTCATCCTCCGCTCTGTACCCTAACCCGTCGGTCTGTCCCGTGGCCTCTGTCTGTTGCTCCCACCCCCACCCCCAGCCCTGCTCCAACCCCCACCCTCACCCCCAGCCCTGCTCCAACCCCCACCCTCACCCCCAGCCCTGCTCCAACCCCCACCCTCACCCCCAGCCCTGCGCCTCCTGCTGCTCAGAACAAACCTACCTGGCCCCGGTCAGACACACAGCCCAGGGAGGAGGAGGAGGAGGAAGAGACGGAGGAGGAGGAAGAAGAGAGGGAGGAGGAAGCGAGTGCCCTGTCCTCAAGAGAGAGCCATCCCGCACCCCCTCTCCTCCCCCTCTCTCCCCCATCCCCTCAGACATGGACGGAAAGGAGGAAGACAAGCCTCCCTCTCTTCTGCAGCAGCAGCAGGAGGGGGAAAAAGAGGAGGAGGCTGGGTGTGGTGGGGAGGTGGGCGAGGACAGGGAGCAGCAGGACCTGGTGGAGCGATTCAGTGACAAACTAAAGACAATCAGACCCCAGGAGAAGGATCCCCACCTCAGCTCTGCCTTAGCCAATCACAACCTAGAGAAGGATCCCCACCTGACGACCTCGGCCAATCAGCACATGGCAGAATCCCAGGCCGACGCCCACCTGAGTGAGATCATCACCACCGTTCTGAACACGGGTGGCGGCAGCGACTACAGCCTAAACGACATGTTGCATCACCATGACAACAACGAGAGCCAGCCACCTCGGACGCGTTCCCGGCGGCGACAGGAGGCCCTGGCTGCCATGACGACTTTGCCCGACCAGTCGTCCACCCGGCGCCAGACCGTGCTAATCAAACGGGAGCTGGCCAGGCTGAACCAATCGCTGGGCAGGAGGCTGTCGCTAGGGAAGAACAAGAGCCGCAGTGCCAAGCCCTTTTCTACCTGCTCCTCACCTGAACCAACCCCTGTTACAGCAGAGATGGACAGAATCACGGAGAAGGAGGGAGAGACGGAGAGGGTGAAGGAGGGAGAGACGGGTAGAGTGAAGGAGGGAGAGACCGGTAGAGTGAAGGAGGGAGAGACGGGTAGAGTGAAGGAGGGAGAGACGGAGAAGGAGGGAGAGACCGGTAGAGTGAAGGAGGGAGAGACGGGTAGAGTGAAGGAGGGCGAGACGGAGAAGGAGGGAGAGACCGGTAGAGTGAAGGAGGGAGGGACGGAGAGGGTGAAGGAGGGAGAGACGGGTAGAGTGAAGGAGGGAGAGACCGGTAGAGTGAAGGAGGGAGAGACGGGTAGAGTGAAGGAGGGCGAGACGGAGAAGGAGGGAGAGACCGGTAGAGTGAAGGAGGGAGAGACGGGTAGAGTGAAGGAGGGCGAGACGGAGAAGGAGGGAGAGACCGGTAGAGTGAAGGAGGGAGGGACGGAGAGGGTGAAGGAGGGAGAGACGGGTAGAGTGAAGGAGGGCGAGACGGAGAAGGAGGGAGAGACCGGTAGAGTGAAGGAGGGAGGGACGGAGAGGGTGAAGGAGGGAGAGACGGGTAGAGTGAAGGAGGGCGAGACGGAGGAGGGAGAGACCGGTAGGGTGAAGGAGGGAGAGACGGAGAGGATGAAGGAGGGAGAGACGGAGAGGGTGACAGCAGAGACAGAGAGAGTGTCAGAGAAGGAGGGAGCGACGGAGGTGACAGCAGAGGAGGCAGGTCCAGTGAGAGTTACGAAGGATAGAGTTGGCGTGAAGGAGGAGATGGAGAAACCCCCAGTCCTCTCCTCTACACAACAGAGTCACCCGCAGGAGGACCAACACAAACCAGAGAGCTGGAACATCACCTGTCAGGACAGCAGTAGGAATGACCTCCCTGAGAAGAGGAGGAGAGAGGAGGAGTCACCAGGTAGTACCAGTAGCACCTGTGACCATGGCAGTGGTCTTCCTGAGAGGAGTAGAGAGGAAGAGGAGGAGACAGCAGAAACAGCAGGCTGCAGCAAGGACAGTAGCAGAGTGTCAGCCAGGAATAGCCCTTCCCACCCCTGCATAACCAGGAGAGGCAAGAGGTCCCAGCCAGGCAGCAGCAGCAAGGTGGTGGTGGTGAGGAGGAGCAGCGAGGCTGGGAGGTCCAGGAGGAATATCGTCCCTCCCCAGCGGTTCTCCTCCTACGTCACAGAGCCCAGGATGATGTATTCTGCTGCCTGTTTCTCAGAGAGAATCTTCTCCGCCCAGAGGACGCCAAAGGATCGGCCACCACTAAATGCCCCCAACACCAATCAGACAGACTTCCCATCCTCGGCCACAGACACGGCTGAGGGGTTGGGCGAAGCAAGAGAAGAAGAATTACCGCTGGCATCCAGTCCTGAGGTTGTCAGTCAGGAGAGGAGAGGAGACAGAGGCTGTAGATCAACAGCAGGAGGTCAGAGTTCAGACCGTGAGTCACAGAGACGAGGTCAGTTGATTCCCGTCACTGCATCTTCCTCTGAGCAGCAGAGTCCCCGTAAACACCGCTCCCAGAACAGGGCAGACGTTAGGCTCAGAGCAGCCAAACCTTTTGGGCGCTTACGCTCCTTCCAACCCCAGGGTCAGCACCCAGACTCCCAGTCCCAATCAGCGAGCCCTCAGACAGCCTTCAGGTCAGAGGGTGAGGTCCACACAGAGCAACCTCAGTACACCAGCCCTATCAAGCTGATGTTTGTATCTGCAGTAGTGGGTGAAGAGGGGGTGAGGTACACCCTGAAGGCGGCTGCACCAGGATCCAGCTGGCATGGACAGGAGACCTTTGACCCCTGTGAGGAGTCATCGTGGGCTGGAAGTCCAGAGAAGACCCCAGAGAAGACTCACAATCCACCTAAAACCCGGAGTCCCCCCCAGACCAGGAGTCCCCCCCAGACCAGGAGTCCCCCCCAGACCAGGAGTCCCCCCCAGACCAGGAGTCCCCCCCAGACCAGGAGTCCGCTTAAAACCAGGAGTCCACCGAAGAACACCGTATCGTCATCACCAAAGCTGTGTGGAACGACGAGAGGAGAGGGGGGTAGCCCGCCAAAACGTTCCCCCGGGTCCCAGAACGGAGATGGCCCGCCTCCTTTTCGTGAAACCACCCCCACGAAGAGACGTCCGGGACGTCCCAAGAAGCTGGGCCCCCAGCTGGAGAAGAGGGCCAAGAGGCCGATCGGCCGCCCGCCCAAGCAAAGGGGTGTAGAGCCGAGCTGTGGCTCCAGGCAGGGGGGTCAGGACCGGTCCGGTGGAGTTCCCTTAGGCTGCAGCACCGGGGAGGAGGGCAACGAGGAGAGAAACCCAGCCAACAGGAACCTGAAGATCACCGTGGTGTACGGACGCTCCCACAGGACCAAGAGAACCGTGTCGGAGGAGGCTGCTTGTCTCCAGGCTACAGAGCAGCTGATGGATCTGAACTTTGTCAGACCGGTGAAGGAGAAGAGGTTCGCTCCCCACGCCAGCAACAGCAGCAACATTATCAAGTGCCAGAAGCTGCAGTGTACCGCGGCCATGCGTCGTCCAGGGAGACCCGCCAAGGTCAAGATCTCCGGAATCTCCGTTACCATCACCACCAGGTCGCCGGGGAAACGCAAGATCCACATGAACCGGGACGCAGCCAGGAAATCTCCGGAGAAGCTCTGTCAGCGGAAAGCCCTCCTTCCTGAACCCCAGCCTTCCAAAGAGCCCAAGAAAATCAGCAGCACGCCATCTAGTGACGACGACACTCGGATGCAGACCGAGAGAACGACAGAGTCCGAGGATGGAGAGAGGGAGCGACAGACCCAGACTCCTCCTCTGTTGGCGGTGCGTCACTCTGTGAGGGTGAGGAAGCCTTCAGTGTACCTGCTTCACTCTGTAGCCACCTCCACCTCTAGGTCCCTGAGCCACAGTACCGCCCTGCTGCGCCGATCCAGACAGCTACTGATCAACAGGGCCAGCAGCAAGGGCAGCCATCGCAGGAGGAAGGAGGAGGGAGGAGAGGACACCCCAGGGCAGAAGGAGCTGCTGTCTGGGAAGGAGGAGAGGAAGAGCGAGGGAAGAGGAGGGGTGTTGTGTGAGGACCTGAGCCAGGTGGCGGGGGTTTCGGTAGACTCCATTTTCCCGGCCAGCTCCAGCGAGGCGTTGAGGTGGTGGCCCGTCTCCTCCGACCAGGACAGCCTGAACCAAGAGCTGGCTCGCAGGATCCGCCTCATATCCCACAGCTGGGTCACTTCCGCAGCCACTACCACCCATACCACCAGGACGGGGACGATCATGTCCGCCAAGCAGAGACTCGACGATGACTCTTTGTCCTCCTGGAAGCCAGAGGTTGGGTCGGCGGTGCGGCTGCTGTTTGACCAGCGCTGCAGCGTGGAGAGGCTGGCATCCTGGTTCATGCAGACCACTGAGACTCAGTCTCTGGGCATTGTGAAGAAGACCAGCTCCCGAAACCCCTATGAGCTCCTTCACTACCCCCGGACCGCCAGCAGGGGGAGCGCCTTTCCCAGCCCGCAGACCATGCGACTACGCAAACACATCAAGAAGTTTGCCAAAGCTGTGCCGAAGAGCCCCGCCCAGCTCCGTCTAGCCCAGGAACGGCTCCGACGTGGAAAAGAGCTGAATGCCAGGCGGCGTCTGTTCACTGCGAGGCCGGCGTCAGGCGGGCTGCGTCTCAGAGCTCCATGGAGGAAGGTCAGGGCCCTCGGGACGTACAGAACCACTCTGCTCAGAGTCAGAGAAAAGTTCCTTACCTGGACCCTCAGAGCCAAGCAGCCCAACAGGCTGAGGTACAACCAGGCGATCTGGAGGAGAAGCCTGGTGGAGGTAGGAAATTCACCTGACCAGGTCTGCCCTTCTGCTCAGCCCAGGGAGGAGCTCACCTCTTCTCCACATCACCACTGTCTACCTGCCTCCTCAGAGATCAGTCAGCCCTGCAGCCCCGACCAGCTGACAGGCCTCACCAAACAGCAGCGTCTCAGCTCTAAAGCCTGGAGTCCAGAGACTCTGAAGGAGTGTTGCGTGTTCCTCAAGAAGATCAACTCCCCCGACACAGAGTCCACCGTTGAGGAGGAGTGGGACGTCTGCACCGTCAATCTAGACGACACATACTGCCCCGACGAGACCAGACAGGAGGAGAGGAGGGAAGAGTACGACAAAGCTGTGAAAACTGAGAGAAGGAAGAGGAGAGTTCCCTGGAAGGAGTCTAGCAGCTCGCCGCAGGAGGTGATGGTTCAGGAGCACAACCGGGTCCGAGCCGGGAAGAGGGGAGTTCCCTGGAAGGAGTCTAGCAGCTCGCCGCAGGAGGTGATGGTTCAGGAGCACAACCGGGTCCGAGCCGGGAACAGGTGCGGCAAACAGAAAAATTCAGGGAAAGCCACGAGCCAATCACCAACCCCGCCGCCAACGAAAGCAACGAGCCAATCACCGACCCCGCCTCCAACGAAAGCCATGAGCCAATCACCGACCCCGCCGCCAACGAAAGCCACGAGCCAATCACCGACCCCGCCGCCAACGAAAGCCACGAGCCAATCACCGACCCCGCCAACGAAAGCCACGAGCCAATCACCGACCCCGCCTCCAACGAAAGCCACGAGCCAATCACCGACCCCGCCGCCAACGAAAGTCATGAGAAAATCGCGTGGGAGGGGCCTGACCGGGCCGCGGTGGCGTGACTTTATACTGGGTAATGACTTAACTTCCTGTTGTTTCCTGTACATTCTGACAGTCAAGTAGCCGATTTAGTATAGAATTATTCTTAATCTGGCTCCGTATGTTGTTCAGGTACAAATCATTGTTTTTAATCGCAAACATTCTACTCTCCCTCATCTCTGCAGGAACCTGACTGTCCCCCTCCGTCCCGTCTCCACGGTGACCGTGTTGTAACTGTATTGGGGACGCTCCTCCCTCCGTCTCCAACGGTGACTGGGTGTAAACAACTACCGGTGCCTTCAGACTGTCCCTCGGTATTATGTAGCAGAAGGAAAAAGTTTAACCAAGAAGAAGCTTGACGTTGCACTATTTTTAAACTATTCAGTCCCGTGTCCCCCGTCCCACTGCTTTAAAAAAACCAAACTGTGGATATGTTTGTACAGAATGTTTATTAACTTCGACACACCTTTTTCTTCTTCTGTATTGTCTGATACAACTACCAACCCGTCAAGTTCTGTTGTAATGAGCCTGGAGGCCCGTTGGGAGAGTACGCATTCAGTAATGAGCCTGGAGGCCCGTTGGGAGAGTACGCATTCAGTAATGAGCCTGGAGGCCCGTTGGGAGAGTACGCATTCAGTAATGAGCCTGGAGGCCCGTTGGGAGAGTACGCATTCAGTAATGAGCCTGGAGGCCCGTTGGGAGAGTACGCATTCAGACTTCAACTCTTGAGTCTTCGTCTCCAATGGCACCCTATTCCCTATATATATAGGGCACTATTTTAGACCAGGGCCATATAATGTTCAGGTCAAAAGTAGTGCACTATGTAGGGAATAGGGTGCCATAGGGCTCTGGTATAAAGTTGTGCACTATGTAGGGAATAGGGTGCCATAGGGCTCTGGTCTAAAGTAGTGCACTATATAGGGAAGAGGGGGCCATAGGGCTCTGGTCTAAAGTAGTGCACTATATAGGGAAGAGGGGGCCATAGGGCTCTGGTCTATAGTAGTACACTATATAGGGAATAGGGTGGATTTATAAACATCAGCTTGGAAGGGAGGGAGTAGCCACCATGTTACTAACACAAGTCCACGTTAGATCCATGACGCAGGGACACTTCGGTGTGGTGGTTAGGGTGGAAGAACTGAATTAGGTTTTTAGTATGCTCTGCCACGGCAGCCATTTTGTATGAAGGTTAAAGGTTAATGTGTGTCTGTTGCATTATAGAAGCAGCGCCATGATTCCCCTCCCCCCCATCCCATCCCCCCCATCCCCTCCCCCATCCCCTCCCCTCTCCCTCCCCCCTACAAAACAACATACCTCATGATCTAACAAATCAACCAGCAGACTGGAGCTGGACCGGGCCGTAGTCGCGGCCCCTAAATGACAATATATCCCCTATAGTTTTAATTAGACTCATTACACGGATGGTCGAGTGTCTGCGGTCTTTTTTTCCTTCCTGATTTTAATTAAAAAAGGTCACTAATTAGTAACGAACTCCCCCCCCCTCCCTTCACCTGGTTGCCACGGTCTTTTTAATTGAAAGGGCGAAGAGAAAATACCATCGGACACTAGAGCCCTGTATGGAATCAGTTTGATCCCCCTCCCTGCCCTATTTAGTGCACTACCAGAGCGGCTCTGGTCAAAAAGTAGTACACTATATAGAGAACAAGGTGCTATTTGTGACTTTTAAAACCCTACTACTTCATATTGACTGTGTCCAGAAGCTACGGGTTCATCTCTAACGGACACCGTATCCTCGACGTAGTAAACTACTTTGGACCGTTGTGTAGTGGAGAATGTTTTTAACTTTGGCCGGGATTTATCCGGGGAACCACCTTCTAGTGTGCTTGATATTTTAAAGATGATGTGATCTCTGCTAACAGGGTAACATTGCCTTTTTGTGTTTTTAAACAATGTTGTTGTTGTTGTTGTTGGGTTATTTGGGCTTTTCTGTCTGTTTTTTTGTTTAAGTTTTCACCCAGAGCATTAATGAATAAACGTGAATGAGATCAGACCTGCTTGTTGTGTGTGAACGTTAAATCAGACCTGTTGCATTATGGATCCCATGCAGAGGTTATTAACCCTGTACCCCCCCAGAGGTTATTAACCCCCCCAGAGGTTATTAACCCTGTACCCCCCCAGAGGTTATTAACCCTGTACCCCCCCAGAGGGTTACAGAGGTTATTAACCCTGTACCCCCCCAGAGGTTATTAACCCTGTACCCCCCCAGAGGTTATTAACCCTGTACCCCCCCAGAGGTTATTAACCCTGTACCCCCCCAGAGGTTATTAACCCTGTACCCCCCCAGAGGTTATTAACCCTGTACCCCCCCCCAGAGGTTATTAACCCTGTACCCCCCCAGGGGTTATTAACCCTGTACCCCCCCAGAGGTTATTAACCCTGTACCCCCCCAGAGGTTATTAACCCTGTACCCCCCCCAGAGGTTATTAACCCTGTACCCCCCCCAGAGGTTATTAACCCTGTACCCCCCCAGAGGTTATTAACCCTGTACCCCCCCAGAGGTTATTAACCCTGTACCCCCCCAGAGGTTATTAACCCTGTACCCCCCCAGAGGTTATTAACCCTGTACCCCCCCAGAGGTTATTAACCCTGGGGGTTATTTCCCCCACTACCCTCCTCCCTCTATCACTCCCCAGACAGACCAGCCTGATGATATAAATCTGTTGTTATTGACAGACCAGCCTGATGTAAATCTGTTGTTATTGACATGTTGATGACAGACCATCCTGATGACATACATCTGTTGTTATTGACATGTTGATGACAGACCATCCTGATGACATAAATCTGTTGTTATTGACAGACCAGCCTGATGTAAATCTGTTGTTATTGACATGTTGATGACAGACCATCCTGATGACATAAATCTGTTGTTATTGACATGTTGATGACAGACCAGCCTGATGATGTAAATCTGTTGTTATTGACATGTTGATGACAGACCATCCTGATATAAATCTATTGTTATTGACATGTTGATGACAGACCAGCCTGATGATATAAATCTGTTATTGACATGTTGATGACAGACCAGCCTGATATAAATCTATTGTTATTGACATGTTGATGACAGACCAGCCTGATGATATAAATCTGTTGTTATTGACATGACAGACCATCCTGATGATATAAATCTGTTGTTGTTGACATGTTGATGACAGACCATCCTGATGATATAAATCTGTTGTTATTGACATGTTGATGACAGACCAGCCTGATGATATAAATCTGTTGTTATTGACATGATGACAGACCATCCTGATGATATGAATCTGTTGTTATTGACATGTTGATGACAGACCAGCCTGATGATATAAATCTGTTGTTATTGACATGTTGATGACAGACCAGGGAAGCCACAGTCTCCTAGCAGCCCAGCCTCTCCTCACCCCCTCTCACCCATCCTCTCCTCACCCCCTCACCCAGCCTCTCCTCACCCCCCCTCTCCTCACCCCCTCACCCAGCCTCTCCTCTCCCCCCTCACCCAGCCTCTCCTCACCCCCTCACCCAGCCTCTCCTCACCCCCTCACCCAGCCTCTCCTCACCCCCTCACCCAGCCTCTCCCCCCCTCACCCAGCCTCTCCTCACCCCCTCTCACCCAGCCTCTCCCCTCTCACCCAGCCCCTCCTCACCCCCTCACCCAGCCTCTCCTCACCCCCTCTCACCCAGCCTCTCCTCACCCCCTCACCCAGCCTCTCCTCACCCCCTCTCACCCAGCCTCTCCTCACCCCCTCTCACCCAGCCTCTACCCCCTCACCCAGCCTCTCCTCACCCCCTCTCACCCAGCCTCACCCCCCCTCACCCAGCCTCTCCTCACCCCCCCTCACCCAGCCTCTCCTCACCCCCCTCACCCATCCTCTCCTGACCCCCTCACCCAGCCTCTCCTCACCCCCTCTCACCCAGCCTCTCCCCCCTCACCCAGCCTCTCCTCACCCCCTCTCACCAAACTGCTTAGGCGTTTACGTACCACGTCATCGACTGTGCAGTCAGGCGTCAGATGGCTATATCGTATATGGTTAGCCGACATGTTCAATAGATCAGATGGCTATATCGTATGTGGTTAGCCGACATGTTCAATAGATCAGATGGCTATATCGTATATGGTTAGCTGACATGTTCAATAGATCAGATGGCTATATCGTATATGGTTAGCCGACATGTTCAATAGATCAGATTAAATCAAAATCAAATTTATTTATATAGCCCTTCGTACATCAGCTGATATCTCAAAGTGCTGTACAGAAACCCAGCCTAAAACCCCAAACAGCAAGCAATGCAGGTGTAGAAGCACGGTGGCTAGGAAAAACTCCCTAGAAAGGCCAAAAACCTAGGAAGAAACCTAGAGAGGAACCAGGCTATGAGGGGTGGCCAGTCCTCATCTGGCTGTGCCGGGTGGATATTATAACAGAACATGGTCAAGATGTTAAAATGTTCATAAATGACCAGCATGGTCAAATAATAATAATCATAGTAGTTGTCGAGGGTGCAACAAGCACGTCCGGTGAACAGGTCAGGGTTCCGTAGCCGCAGGCAGAACAGTTGAAACTGGAGCAGCAGCATGGCCAGGTGGACTGGGGACAGCAAGGAGTCATCATGCCAGGTAGTCCCGAGGCATGGTCCTAGGGCTCAGGTCCTCCGAGAGAAAGAAAGAAAGAGAGAATTAGAGAGAGCATATTTATATTCACACAGGACACCGGATAAGACAAGAATACTCCAGATGTAACAGACTGACCCTAGCCCCCCGACACATAAACTACTGCAGCATAAATACTGGAGGCTGAGACAGGAGGGATCAGAAGACACTGTGGCCCCATCCGATGATACCCCCGGACAGGGCCAAACAGGCAGGATATAACCCCACCCACTTTGCCAAAGCACAGCCCCCACACCACTAGAGGGATGTCTCCAACCACCAACTTACCGTCCTAAGACAAGGCCGAGTACAGCCCACAAAAATCTCCGCCACGGCACAACCCAAGGGGGGGGGGGCGCCAACCCAGATTGCTGTGCAGTCAGGCATCAGCAATCTACACACAATACCCCATAGTGACATCACAATACCCCATAGTGACAAAGCAAAAACAGGTTTTTAAATTTTTTAATCAAAATGTATATAAAAACACATTTTCTGTATGCAGATAAAGCTTATTTCTCTCAAGTTTTGTGCAAAAAAATTGTTTACATCCCTGTTAGTGAGCATTTCTCCTTTGATAATCCATCCACCTGACAGGCGTGGAATATCAAGAAGCTGATTAAACAGCATGATCATTACACAGGTGCACCTTGTGCTGGGGACAATAAAAGGCCACTCTAAAATGTACAGTTTTGTCTCACAGCACAATGCCACAGATATCTCAAGTTTTGAGGGAGCAATTGGCATGCTGACTGCAGGAATGTTCACCAGAGCTGTTGCCAGATAATTTCATGTTAATTGCTCTACCATCGAGTCGCCTCCGTCGTTTTAGAGAAATCGGCCTCAAAACTGTAGACCACGTGTAACCACGCCAGCCCAGGACCTCCACAATCGTCTGAAACCAGCCACCCAGACAGCTGATGAAACTGTGGGTTTGCACAACCAAAGTATTTCGTCACCAACTGTCAGAAACCGTCTCAGGGAAGCTCGTCTGCGTTGCTCGTCGTCCTCACCAGGGTCTTGACCTGACTACAGTTTGGCATCGTAACTGACTTCAGTGGGGAAAATGTTCACCTTCGATGGCCACTGGCACGCTGGAGAAGTGTTCTCTTCACAGATGAATCCCGGTTTCAAACTGTACCGGGCAGATGGCAGACAGCGTGTATGGCGTCGTGTGGGCGAGCAGTTTGCTGATGTCAACATTGTGAACAGAGGGCCCCATGGTGGAGGTGGGGTTATGGTATGGGGCAGGCATAAGCAACACAATTGTATTTTATTGATGTAAATTTTATTTAACTAGGCAAGTCAGATGAATGCACAGTGTCACAACGTGGGCCTCTTTGGGTATAGCGAGCACCATCCCCCTCTCTCTCTTCCCCCTACACCCAGGCTCTGTTATCACAGGTCGTAAATTCCTCTCTCTCTTCCCCCTACACCCAGGCTCTGTTATCGCAGGTCGTAAATTCCTCTCTCTCTCCCCCCTACACCCAGGCTCTGTTATCGCAGGTCGTAAATTCCTCTCTCTCTCCCCCCTACACCCAGGCTCTGTTATCGCAGGTCGTAAATTCCTCTCTCTCTTCCCCCTACACCCAGGCTCTGTTATCGCAGGTCGTAAATTCCTCTCTCTCTCCCCCCTACACCCAGGCTCTGTTATCGCAGGTCGTAAATTCCTAGAGGTTTCACAGTACAACAAAGGAACTTCGTATACATCACAGAACTTGAGAACTGAACAACGTCCATGTTTTGGAGAATGAAGAATCCAGCTACGACCGACCCGGTCCATTTCGTTTAATGTTTGTGAAACTCATTGAGAGACAATACAGCCACATTACCATAACTCTGTTTATACAAGAGTCTCAGTTGTGAGGCTTGCATCTAATTATTGTATAAAATGAATGAGTAAGGCCTTCCCTGTGGCTCAGTTGGTAGAGCATGGTGTTTGCAACGCCAGGGTTGTGGGTTCGATTCCCACGGGGGGCCCGCACAAACAAAAAAATAATCATGAAATGTATGCATTCACTACTGTAAGTTGCTCTGGATAAGAGTGTCTGCTGAATGACTAAAATGTAAAAATGAAACTATTTGTGAAATTCTGTAATGTGATTTTAAACTGTTTAAGGAGAGTCCAATTCCCTTTGGAGTTTAACTGAGTCGTAGGCCCGCCCAATGAGCACAGACATTGATCTGGTGTCATGGGACAGCCCCTTTCCTGCTGTTCTGGATATAAACCCCCGACAGACCACGCATACCTCGAGCATCGAGGGAGCTAAGGTTTGAGGAGAGACCATAAAACCTAAGGTTGTAATGGTTGTTGAAACTCTGAGACTATCGATTCAGACAGAATAAGAGCAACTCTTCGATACTAAATGACTAGTCTGCAGCTAGGGATTATGTACCATTGGATGCGAGGACCGACAAAACATCTATTCTATAACGACATGGCTGAATGTTACTCTGAACTATCCATTCTAACCACGAAAGACGGGCGGATGAACATTCCAACAGAGATCACGACGACACACTGAGCGTAAATATATCCGAATGAGTGAGCGTTCATGTGCAAAGGATTAGCGTTTCAATGGTTATAATTATCAACTCTGTAGTGTCTCTTATCTATCGCGCCCTTCTCAGTCCTTCTAACAAGCCGCCGGTTTAGCCCACTAGGGCACATTCCCCTATCATTTCCTTGTAACCATATCTACTGTCTGTTTATGCATTTCTGTGATTTATTTAGTTAGATAATAAATAAATGATTTTAAAGACACAATTGATGTATGGATGACTCATAGTGAAGGCTGGGTTCGTGCAGATAACCAACAATTTACGACGTTTGGAATGGAGACTAACGTGAGGTAAAGAATAATTCATTAATTCGAAGACTAATCGATCAGATATTAAAATATCTGAAGAGTTATATTAGGAAAATTATAACTTTGTAATCTGAATATTTTCCTTGGTGCCCCGACTTCCTAGTTAATTACATTTAAATGATTAGTTTAAATCACGTAATAATAATTACAGAGAATTGATTTGATAAAATAACAGTCTTCACTTTAATGATGCCAAAGACACGACAACAGAGATACCGTGACGAGATCCTGAGGCCCATTATGGTGCCATTCATCCACCACCATCACCTCATGTTTCAGCATGATAATACACGGACCCATGTCACAAGGATCTGGACACAATTCCTGGAAGCTGAAAACGTCCCAGTTCTTCCATGACCTGCATACTCACCAGACATGTCACCCATTGAGCATGTTTGGGATGCTCTGGATCGACGTGTGAACGACAGAGTGTTCCAGTTCCCGCCAATATCCAGAAACTTCACACAGCCATTGAAGAGGAAGTGGGACAACATTCCAACAGGCCACAATCAACAGCCTGATCAACTCTATGTGAAGGAGACGTGTCGTGCTGCGTTAGGCATGTGGTCACACCAGATACTGACTGGTTTTCTGATCCACACCCCTACCTTCTTTTTAAAGGGATCTGTGACCAACAGAGGGATGTCTGTATTCCCAGTCATGTGAAATCCATAGATTAGGACCTAATTAATTTGACTAATTTCCTTGTATGAACTGTAACTCAGTGAAATCTTTCGTTTATTTTTGTTCAGTGTAGATCATCCGATAGCTATTCCATAC
Source organism: Salmo trutta (assembly GCF_901001165.1). Lineage (NCBI taxonomy): Eukaryota > Metazoa > Chordata > Actinopteri > Salmoniformes > Salmonidae > Salmo > Salmo trutta. The sequence goes on along the minus strand of NW_021822856.1, from coordinate 65,419 downwards.
GATGTGATTGGCTGATACGTAAGATCGGTCACGCGTCTGCAGTCTGGCAGGAACTGGACCAATGTGTTGCGGTCGGTGATAATGACCATCTCAGTACTGTACCACACACCGTCCAGCCCCCCCCCCCCACACACACACAGAGTCTAGCCCCCCCCCACACACACAGAGTCTAGCCCCCCCCCCCCACACAGAGTCCAGTCGTCCCCCCAGTTCTCCTGACCTCAATGGGACTTCCTGGAGGAATACAGAGCTCTCCTGACCTCAATGGGACTTCCTGGAAGAATACAGAGCTCTCCTGACCTCAATGGGACTTCCTGGAAGAAAACAGAGTTCTCCTGACCTCAATGGGACTTCCTGGAGGAAAACAGAGTTCTCCTGACCTCAATGGGACTTCCTGGAGGAATACAGAGTTCTCCTGACCTCAATGGGACTTCCTGGAGGAATACAGAGCTCTCCTGACCTCAATGTGACTTCCTGGAGGAATACAGAGCTCTCCTGACCTCAATGGGACTTCCTGGAGGAATACAGAGCTCTCCTCAATGGGACTTCCTGGAGGAATACAGAGTTCTCCTGACCTCAATGGGACTTCCTGGAGGAATACAGAGCTCTCCTGACCTCAATGGGACTTCCTGGAGGAATACAGAGCTCTCCTGACCTCAATAGGACTTCCTGGAGGAATACAGAGTTCTCCTGACCTCAATGGGACTTCCTGGAGGAAACCAGAGTTCTCCTGACCTCAATGGGACTTCCTGGAGGAATACAGAGCTCTCCTCAATGTGACTTCCTGGAGGAATACAGGTTCAATAACTAAGAGAGAATTACAGCAGAGAGACACAACCGGGAAGAGAGAATTTTAATTTATTTTATTTAATCCAATAAAAATACATTTTTTAATTCAGGTTGATGATAGGAATTCCTTTTGTAGATCAACAGGGTGAGAGACCTGTCATGTCCACTACTCTGATACATTAGTGATTCCACTGGGCAGCTACACTCCTGAACTCTGACCTCTCTACCCTATCTGACCTGGGACTCTACGAGGTGTTGGCCTCCTGGTTGATGAGGGCACTGAGGTCCAGTCTGGTTTTGTCCAAAGCTGCCGTCTTGGCCCGGCGGGATGGACGAGGTACCGGCACAGAGTCTGGAACATTCTCCCCATCACTATGGAGGGAGAGGAGGAGGACAAGAGAGGAGGGGGAGGGAGACAGAGGAGGAGGGGGAGGGAGACGGACGGAGAGGAGGGGGGAGACAAGAGGAGGAGGGGGAGGGAGACGGACGGAGAGGAGGGGGGAGACAAGAGGAGGAGGGGGAGGGAGAGGAGGGAGACGGACGGAGAGGAGGGGGGAGACAAGAGGAGGAGGGGGAGGGAGACAGAGGAGGGGGACAGAGAGAGAGGAGGCGGGGGAGGGAGACGGACGGAGAGGAGGGGGGAGACGGACGGAGAGGAGGGGGGAGACGGACGGAGAGGAGGGGGGAGACAAGAGGAGGAGAAGTTAAAGGTGATATACAGAACGGATCCATTTCAACATTCAGGGACAATTAAGAAACTAATACAATACTACTGATACAATACTACTGGTACAATACTACTGATACAATACTACTAATACAATACTACTGGTACAATACTACTGATACAATACTACTGGTACAATACTACTGATACAATACTACTGATACAATACTACTGGTACAATACTACTGGTACAATACTACTGATACAATACTACTGGTACAATACTACTGATACAATACTACTAATACAATACTACTGGTACAATACTACTGATACAATACTACTAATACAATACTACTGGTACAATACTACTGATACAATACTACTGATACAATACTACTGGTACAATACTACTGGTACAATACTACTGATACAATACTACTGGTACAATACTACTGATACAATACTACTGATACTACTGATACAATACTACTGGTACAATACTACTGGTACAATACTACTGGTACAATACTACTGATACAATACTACTGATACAATACTACTAATACAATACTACTGATACAATACTACTGGTACAATACTACTGGTACAATACTACTGATACAATACTACTGGTACAATACTACTGATACAATACTACTGGTACAATACTACTGGTACAATACTACTGATACAATACTACTAGTACAATAATACTGGTACAATACTACTGATACAATACTACTGGTACAATACTACTGATACAATACTACTAATACAATACTACTGGTACAATACTACTTCATGGTACAATGTTCACACACACACACCCCCACAAAACACACACCCCTCCTCTCTCCTCCCCCCCTCCTCTCACCTCTCCTCGGAGGACTCTGCCGATCTGCTGGACTTCTTGGCTCCTTTGGCTGTGGAGGGTTTCCTCTGACCTACACACACACACACACACACACACACACACACACACACACACACACACACACACACACACAGGATCAACTATGTGTGTTGCTCTTCCCTGTCAGAGGTTAGCAGGAGGTGTGTAACTTGGGGTAATACCTCTCTTGGGCCTCTTGGCAGACTGGTCCACGTCCTGGTTGGCAGCCTCTGTAGAGATGAAGACATTAGGAGTTCAATCTCTCTCTCTACCCTCAGTAGTAGTCTCCTCTCTCTCTCTACCCTCAGTAGTAGTCTCCTCTCTCTCTCTCTCTACCCTCAGTAGTAGTCTCCTCTCTCTCTCTCTACCCTCAGTAGTAGTCTCCTCTCTCTCTCTCTACCCTCAGTAGTAGTCTCCTCTCTCTCTCTACCCTCAGTAGTAGTCTCCTCTCTCTCTCTACCCTCAGTAGTAGTCTCCTCTCTCTCTACCCTCAGTAGTAGTCTCCTCTCTCTCTCTACCCTCAGTAATAGTCTCCTCTCTCTCTGTCTACCCTCAGTAGTAGTCTCCTCTCTCTCTCTCTACCCTCAGTAGTAGTCTCCTCTCTCTCTCTCTCTACCCTCAGTAGTAGTCTCCTCTCTCTCTCTCTACCCTCAGTAGTAGTCTCCTCTCTCTCTCTACCCTCAGTAGTAGTCTCCTCTCTCTCTCTCTCTCTACCCTCAGTAGTAGTCTCCTCTCTCTCTCTCCCCTCAGTAGTAGTCTCCTCTCTCTCTCTCTACCTCAGTAGTAGTCTCCTCTCTCTCTACCCTCAGTAGTAGTCTCCTCTCTCTCTCTACCCTCAGTAGTAGTCTCCTCTCTCTCTCTACCCTCAGTAGTAGTCTCCTCTCTCTCTACCCTCAGTAGTAGTCTCCTCTCTCTCTCTACCCTCAGTAGTAGTCTCCTCTCTCTCTGTCTACCCTCAGTAGTAGTCTCCTCTCTCTCTCTCTACCCTCGGTAATTGTCTTCTCTCTCTCTCTCTCTCTACCCTCAGTAGTAGTCTCCTCTCTCTCTCTCTACCCTCAGTAGTAGTCTCCTCTCTCTCTCTCCCCTCAGTAGTAGTCTCCTCTCTCTCTCTACCCTCAGTAGTAGTCTCCTCTCTCTCTCTACCCTCAGTAGTAGTCCTCCTCTCTCTCTCTACCCTCAGTAGTAGTCTCCTCTCTTCTCTACCCTCAGTAGTAGTCTCCTCTCTCTCTCTACCCTCAGTAGTAGTCTCCTCTCTCTCTCTACCTCAGTAGTAGTCTCCTCTTCTCTCTCTCTACCCTCAGTAGTAGTCTCCTCTCTCTCTCTCTCTACCCTCAGTAGTAGTCTCCTCTCTCTCTCTCTCTACCCTCAGTAGTAGTCTCCTCTCTCTCTCTACCCTCAGTAGTAGTCTCCTCTCTCTCTCTCTCTACCCTCAGTAGTAGTCTCCTCTCTCTCTCTCTACCCTCAGTAGTAGTCTCCTCTCTCTCTCTACCCTCAGTAGTAGTCTCCTCTCTCTCTCTACCCTCAGTAGTAGTCTCCTCTCTCTCTCTCTCTACCCTCAGTAGTAGTCTCCTCTCTCTCTCTCTCTACCCTCAGTAGTACTCTCCTCTCTCTCTCTACCCTCAGTAGTAGTCTCCTCTCTCTCTCTCTACCCTCAATAGTAGTCTCCTCTCTCTCTCTACCCTCAGTAGTAGTCTCCTCTCTCTCTCTCTCTACCCTCAGTAGTAGTCTCCTCTCTCTCTCTCTCTACCCTCAGTAGTAGTCTCCTCTCTCTCTCTACCCTCAATAGTAGTCTCCTCTCTCTCTCTACCCTCAGTAGTAGTCTCCTCTCTCTCTCTACCCTCAGTAGTAGTCTCCTCTCTCTCTCTCTACCCTCAGTAGTAGTCTCCTCTCTCTCTCTCTACCCTCAGTAGTAGTCTCCTCTCTCTCTCTCTACCCTCAGTAGTAGTCTCCTCTCTCTCTCTCTACCTCAGTAGTAGTCTCCTCTCTCTCTCTCTACCCTCAGTAGTAGTCTCCTCTCTCTCTCTACCCTCAGTAGTAGTCTCCTCTCTCTCTCTCTCTACCCTCAGTAGTAGTCTCCTCTCTCTCTCTACCCTCAGTAGTAGTCTCCTCTCTCTCTCTACCCTCAGTAGTAGTAGTCTCCTCTCTCTCTACCCTCAGTAGTAGTCTCCTCTCTCTCTCTACCCTCAGTAGTAGTCTCCTCTCTCTCTACCCTCAGTAGTAGTCTCCTCTCTCTCTACCCTCAGTAGTAGTCTCCTCTCTCTCTCTCTACCCTCAGTAGTAGTCTCCTCTCTCTCTCTACCCTCAGTAGTAGTCTCCTCTCTCTCTCTACCCTCAGTAGTAGTCTCCTCTCTCTCTCTACCCTCAGTAGTAGTCTCCTCTCTCTCTCTCTCTACCCTCAGTAGTAGTCTCCTCTCTCTCTCTCTCTACCCTCAGTAGTAGTCTCCTCTCTCTCTCTACCCTCAGTAGTAGTCTCCTCTCTCTCTTTACCCTCAGTGTTGACATCTACAGGCTGTAGTGTCGTAGTGCTGAGATCTGGTTGGTTGTTGGAGTCCTGCAGCTGTCCAATCAGCTTCTCCACAGCACGCAGAGCGATGCGATCCTTCACCTCCTACACAGACATGGGTTAGCTTGGTGTCATCAGGAAATGTACGTGTTGTAACAGGGTCGCCAGGTCTCTCGTTGTCAGTACTGTACCTGTGTAACTTGCTGTAACAGGGTCGCCAGGTCTCTCGTTGTCAGTACTGTACCTGTGTAACTTGCTGTAACAGGGTCGCCAGGTCTCTCGTTGTCAGTACTGTACCTGTGTAACTTGCTGTAACAGGGTCGCCAGGTCTCTCGTTGTCAGTACTGTACCTGTGTAACTTGCTGTAACAGGGTCGCCAGGTCTCTCGTTGTCAGTACTGTACCTGTGTAACTTGCTGTAACAGGGTCGCCAGGTCTCTCGTTGTCAGTACTGTACCTGTGTAACTTGCTGTAACAGGGTCACCAGGTCTCTCGTTGTCAGTACTGTACCTGTGTAACTTGCTGTAACAGGGTCGCCAGGTCTCTCGTTGTCAGTACTGTACCTGTGTAACTTGCTGTAACAGGGTCACCAGGTCTCTCGTTGTCAGTACTGTACCTGTGTAACTTGCTGTAACAGGGTCGCCAGGTCTCTCGTTGTCAGTACTGTACCTGTGTAACTTGCTGTAACAGGGTCGCCAGGTCTCTCGTTGTCAGTACTGTACCTGTGTAACTTGCTGTAACAGGGTCGCCAGGTCTCTCGTTGTCAGTACTGTACCTGTGTAACTTGCTGTAACAGGGTCGCCAGGTCTCTCGTCGTGTTGCCGTCAGCACTGAGCTCCAGACTGCTCAGTACTTTGGCGTAGAGACGGACTTCTGGAGCCGACGGGTCTTTCAGCATCTCACCGCACACACGCACTGCCAGGTAGTCATGGACACACACCTCCTGCACACACACACACACACACACACACACACACACACACACACGTTTAGCCTCCAGAGAACACACTTCAGACAGAGGGATGAATAGTGATTCTACATGTATTGGATACTGTGATTTTATTGAGATTGGATGTTCCAAACATATTGTTCACCGTGTGTCTGCTGTAGAGAGTCATGAGAAAACACGTTCTGATCAGTCATGGGAATAGATGTTGTCTGGCTCACTATTTAAAAAAACAAGATGGAGGACAAGCTTGTCGGATGAAAAATACAGGAATTTGGGCGCAGGTACAGCCGACGCTAACTATCAACATAAATAAATATAGATATTTATTACAAATCGAAAGTATTGATATATGGTCCAAAATAATGTTGTGATATGCAACTATGGACCCCCCCATCACTATTGTATAGATGTTATATTAAATATTACCTGTGTGTTAGAGGCCTGTATAACTATGGACCCCCCCATCACTATTGTATAGATGGTATAATGAGGTTGTATAGATGGGATAATGAGGTTGTATTACCTGTTGTATAGATGGTATAATGAGGTTGTATTAAATATGACCTGTTGTATAGATGGTATAATGAGGTTGTATAGATGGTATAATGAGGTTGTATTACCTGTTGTATAGATGGTATAATGAGGTTGTATTAAATATGACCTGTTGTATAGATGGATAATGAGGTTGTATTAAATATGACCTGTTGTATAGATGGTATAATGAGGTTGTATTACCTATTGTATAGATGGTATAATGAGGTTGTATAGATGGTATAATGAGGTTGTATAGACGGTATAATGAGGTTGTATAGATGGTATAATGAGGTTGTATTATCTGTTGTATAGATGGTATAATGAGGTTGTATTACCTGTTGTATAGATGGTATAATGAGGTTGTATAGATGGTATAATGAGGTTGTATAGATGGTATAATGAGGTTGTATTACCTATTGTACAGATGGTATAATGAGGTTGTATAGATGGTATAATGAGGTTGTATAGATGGTATAATGAGGTTGTATTACCTGTTGTATAGATGGTATAATGAGGTTGTATTACCTGTTGTATAGACGGTATAATGAGGTTGTATTACCTGTTGTATAGACGGTATAATGAGGTTGTATTACCTGTTGTATAGATGGTATAATGAGGTTGTATAGATGGTATAATGAGGTTGTATTACCTGTTGTATAGACGGTATAATGAGGTTGTATTACCTGTTGTATAGATGGTATAATGAGGTTGTATAGATGGTATAATGAGGTTGTATTACCTGTTGTATAGATGGTATAATGAGGTTGTATAGACAGTATAATGAGGTTGTATTACCTGTTGTATAGATGGTATAATGAGGTTGTATTACCTGTTGTATAGATGGTATAATGAGGTTGTATAGACAGTATAATGAGGTTGTATTACCTGTTGTATAGATGGTATAATGAGGTTGTATAGACAGTATAATGAGGTTGTATTACCTGTTGTATAGATGGTATAATGAGGTTGTATTACCTGTTGTATAGATGGTATAATGAGGTTGTATTACCTGTTGTATAGATGGTATAATGAGGTTGTATTACCTGTTGTATAGACAGTATAATGAGGTTGTATTACCTGTTGTATAGATGGTATAATGAGGTTGTATAGATGGTATAATGAGGTTGTATTACCTGTTGTATAGATGGTATAATGAGGTTGTATTACCTGTGGGTTTCCAGGCTTTATGAGAGAGCTGGACCGCGTCAGCTCGACCAGCAGCTCTGCTACGTTCGTGACGTCCACCTCGGCCAGCGGAGACGTAGCCGGAGCGTTCAGCAGGGTCTGTAGGGTGGGCAGGAAACACTCCTCCACACACTCCTGGTGGGCCCTGAACACACACACACACACACACACACACACACACACACACAGTCAGTAAACACGTAAATATGGATTCATGTAGTAACCAAAACGGTGTTAAATAAATCCAAAATATATTTTATGAGATTTTATGAAGTAGCCACTCTTTGCCTTGATGTTATTTCATAGTGTTGATCTCTTCACTATTATTCTACAATGTAGAAAATATTAAAAATAAAAGAAAAGCCCTGGAATGAGTAGATCTGTCCAAACGTTTGACTGGTGCTGTACATGTAGTGTATCTAGGGGTCAGAGTGTATCTAGGGGTCAGAGTGTATCTAGGGGTCAGAGTGTATCTAGGGGTCAGAGTGTATCTAGGGGTCAGAGTTTATCCCCAGTGTATCTAGGGGTCAGAGTGTATCTAGGGGTCAGAGTGTATCTAGGGGTCAGAGTGTATCTAGGGGTCAGAGTGTATCTAGGGGTCAGAGTTTATCCCCAGTGTATCTAGGGGTCAGAGTGTATCCCCAGTGTATCTAGGGGTCAGAGTGTATCCCCAGTGTATCTAGGGGTCAGAGTTTATCCCCAGTGTATCTAGGGGTCAGAGTTTATCCCCAGTGTATCTAGGGGTCAGAGTTTATCCCCAGTGTATCTAGGGGTCAGAGTTTATCCCCAGTGTATCTAGGGGTCAGAGTGTATCTAGGGGTCAGAGTGTATCTAGGGGTCAGAGTGTATCTAGGGGTCAGAGTGTATCTAGGGGTCAGAGTTTATCCCCAGTGTATCTAGGGGTCAGAGTGTATCTAGGGGTCAGAGTGTATCTAGGGGTCAGAGTGTATCTAGGGGTCAGAGTGTATCTAGGGGTCAGAGTTTATCCCCAGTGTATCTAGGGGTCAGAGTTTATCCCCAGTGTATCTAGGGGTCAGAGTGTATCCCCAGTGTATCTAGGGGTCAGAGTGTATCCCCAGTGTATCTAGGGGTCAGAGTTTATCCCCAGTGTATCTAGGGGTCAGAGTTTATCCCCAGTGTATCTAGGGGTCAGAGTTTATCCCCAGTGTATCTAGGGGTCAGAGTGTATCTAGGGGTCAGAGTGTATCTAGGGGTCAGAGTGTATCTAGGGGTCAGAGTGTATCTAGGGGTCAGAGTTTATCCCCAGTGTATCTAGGGGTCAGAGTTTATCCCCAGTGTATCTAGGGGTCAGAGTGTATCCCCAGTGTATCTAGGGGTCAGAGTTTATCCCCAGTGTATCTAGGGGTCAGAGTTTATCCCCAGTGTATCTAGGGGTCAGAGTTTATCCCCAGTGTATCTAGGGGTCAGAGTTTATCCCCAGTGTATCTAGGGGTCAGAGTGTATCTAGGGGTCAGAGTGTATCTAGGGGTCAGAGTGTATCCCCAGTGTATCTAGGGGTCAGAGTGTATCTAGGGGTCAGAGTTTATCCCCAGTGTATCTAGGGGTCAGAGTGTATCTAGGGGTCAGAGTGTATCTAGGGGTCAGAGTGTATCTAGGGGTCAGAGTGTATCTAGGGGTCAGAGTGTATCTAGGGGTCAGAGTGTATCTAGGGGTCAGAGGGTATCTAGGGGTCAGAGGGTATCTAGGGGTCAGAGGGTATCTAGGGGTCAGAGTGTATCCCCAGTGTATCTAGGGGTCAGAGTGTATCTAGGGGTCAGAGTGTATCTAGGGGTCAGAGTGTATCTAGGGGTCAGAGTTTATCCCCAGTGTATCTAGGGGTCAGAGTGTATCTAGGGGTCAGAGTGTATCTAGGGGTCAGAGTGTATCTAGGGGTCAGAGTGTATCTAGGGGTCAGAGTGTATCTAGGGGTCAGAGTTTATCCCCAGTGTACCTAGGGGTCAGAGTGTATCTAGGGGTCAGAGTGTATCTAGGGGTCAGAGTGTATCTAGGGGTCAGAGTTTATCCCCAGTGTATCTAGGGGTCAGAGTTTATCCCCAGTGTATCTAGGGGTCAGAGTGTATCTAGGGGTCAGAGTGTATCTAGGGGTCAGAGTGTATCTAGGGGTCAGAGTGTATCTAGGGGTCAGAGTTTATCCCCAGTGTATCTAGGGGTCAGAGTTTATCCCCAGTGTATCTAGGGGTCAGAGTGTATCTAGGGGTCAGAGGGTATCTAGGGGTCAGAGTGTATCTAGGGGTCAGAGGGTATCTAGGGGTCAGAGTGTATCTAGGGGTCAGAGTGTATCTAGGGGTCAGTGTATCTAGGGGTCAGAGTGTATCTAGGGGTCAGAGGGTATCTAGGGGTCAGAGTGTATCTAGGGGTCAGAGTGTATCCCCAGTGTATCTAGGGGTCAGAGTGTATCTAGGGGTCAGAGTGTATCTAGGGGTCAGAGTGTATCTAGGGGTCAGAGGGTATCTAGGGGTCAGAGTGTATCTAGGGGTGTGTAGTACCTGCTCTCCCGGGCGTACAGCTGGAAGAACACTCCGAGGCAGTGGCGTAGTCTGGTGTCGCCCTCGGTGACGGGGTTGTACCATAGCAACACCAATCGGGAGAGGAGCTTGGCACTGGTGATCCGCCCGGAATACATCAGCTTGGCCAGACCCTCCGCTGTCTCTGTACGCAGCTCAGACACCTGCGTGCACACACACACACACACAAACCGAATCATAAATACACACACACACACACAGAGAGAATCATAAATACACACACACACACACACACACACACCCCGAATCATAAATACACACACACACAGAGAGAATCATAAATACACACACACACACACAGAGAGAATCATAAATACACACACACACACACAGAGAGAATCATAAATACACACACACACACACACACACACACACACACACAGAGAGAATCATAAATACACACACACCGAATCATAAATACACACAGTGTGTCTTCCCAATACATTTTAAAATTGTCCAAAAACCTCACACACCTGCATCCACACACACACACACTTTCTAACACACACCTCGCTGTCCAGGAAGTCGGACAGCATCATCAGGATGGACTGAGCGGTGCTGCTTCCTTCCTCCGGCTCCTCCCCTTTCTCCTGGTCTTCCTGGTCGGCTGGCGAATGGGAGGTCTGGTGGGCGGGGCTGGGGCCGGGGCGTTCAGCCAGCAGTGTGAAGCCGTAGAGGAGAAGCAGGTCGACGACCGACCTCAGAGCGCTGATACGGATCTTAGCCTCGTCTAGCTGGGCTATCTACAGAGACAGAGGGTCAATACCTCGTCTAGCTGGGCTATCTACAGAGACCAATACTGACCTCGTCTAGCTGGGCTATCTACAGAGACCGATACTGACCTCATCTAGCTGGGCTATCTACAGAGACCGATACTGACCTCATCGAGCTGGGCTATCTACAGAGACCGATACTGACCTCATCTAGCTGGGCTATCTACAGAGACCGATACTGACCTCATCTAGCTGGGCTATCTACAGAGACCGAGGGTGACCTCATCTAGCTGGGCTATCTACAGAGACCAATACTGACCTCATCTAGCTGGGCTATCTACAGAGACCGATACTGACCTCATCTAGCTGGGCTATCTACAGAGACCGAGGGTGACCTCATCTAGCTGGGCTATCTACAGAGACCGATACTGACCTCATCTAGCTGGGCTATCTACAGAGACCGATACTGACCTCATCGAGCTGGGCTATCTACAGAGACCGATACTGACCTCATCGAGCTGGGCTATCTACAGAGACCGATACTGACCTCATCTAGCTGGGCTATCTACAGAGACCGAGGGTGACCTCATCTAGCTGGGCTATCTACAGAGACCAATACTGACCTCATCTAGCTGGGCTATCTACAGAGACCGATACTGACCTCATCTAGCTGGGCTATCTACAGAGACCAATACTGACCTCATCTAGCTGGGCTATCTACAGAGACCGATACTGACCTCATCGAGCTGGGCTATCTACAGAGACCGATGCTGACCTCATCTAGCTGGGCTATCTACAGAGACCAATACTGACCTCATCTAGCTGGGCTATCTACAGAGACCGAGGGCGATGCTGGGCTATCTACAGAGACCGAGGGCGATGCTGACCTCGTCTAGCTGGGCTATCTACAGAGACCGAGGGCGATGCTGACCTCATCTAGCTGGGCTATCTACAGAGACCGATACTGACCTCATCTAGCTGGGCTATCTACAGAGACCGATACTGACCTCATCGAGCTGGGCTATCTACAGAGACCGATGCTGACCTCATCTAGCTGGGCTATCTACAGAGACCGATGCTGACCTCATCTAGCTGGGCTATCTACAGAGACCTGGTGTTATTATTGTGTTACCTGCAGCAGCAGCACCAGATGTGTGTTGACCAGGTCTTTGCTGTGCAGAGCACAGGTCCCCAAACACAGGACTGCCATGTTCCTCACCGCTGGCTGGGCGTTGGATATACTGGGCAGGATCTGAGGGAGGAGAGGAGGAGAAGGGGAGGGAGGAGAGGGGAGGGAGGGAGGAGAGGGAGGGGGGGAGGAGAAGGGGAGGGAGGAGAGGGGAGGGAGGGAGGAGAGGGAGGGGGGGAGGAGAAGGGGAGGGAGGGAGGGAGGGATCTGTTAACTTATTTGGGCTTTTACAGGAATTTGTCTGGCATTCAAGAGTTAAAGACTAACATTAAACCATCAACATGACATAGATAAATAACAACAACAAAAAAACACACAGCTAAACAAACAAGCTTCTGTAAAAGTCGCTGCAAATACAGTATAAAGGGTCCAGTACGTTAGGTTAGACAGTACCAGAGAGGACATGGTGGGGTCCAGAACGTTAGGTTAGACAGTACCAGAGAGGACATGGTGGGGTCCAGTACGTTAGGTTAGACAGTACCAGAGAGGACATGGTGGGGTCCAGTACGTTAGGTTAGACAGTACCAGAGAGGACATGGTGGGGGTCCAGTACGTTAGGTTAGACAGGACCAGAGAGGACATGGTGGGGTCCAGTACGTTAGGTTAGATTAGACAGTACCAGAGAGGACATGGTGGGGGTCCAGTACGTTAGGTTAGACAGGACCAGAGAGGACATGGTGGGGTCCAGTACGTTAGGTTAGACAGTACCAGAGAGGACATGGTGGGGGTCCAGTACGTTAGGTTAGACAGGACCAGAGAGGACATGGTGGGGTCCAGTACGTTAGGTTAGACAGTACCAGAGAGGACATGGTGGGGTCCAGTACGTTAGACAGGACCAGAGAGGACATGGTGGGGTCCAGTACGTTAGGTTAGACAGTACCAGAGAGGACATGGTGGGGGTCCAGTACGTTAGGTTAAACAGTACCAGAGAGGACATGGTGGGGGTCCAGTACGTTAGGTTAGACAGTACCAGAGAGGACATGGTGGGGGTCCAGTACGTTAGGTTAGACAGGACCAGAGAGGACATGGTGGGGGTCCAGTACGTTAGGTTAGACAGTACCAGAGAGGACATGGTGGGGGTCCAGTACGTTAGGTTAGACAGTACCAGAGAGGACATGGTGGGGTCCAGTACGTTAGGTTAGACAGTACCAGAGAGGACATGGTGGGGTCCAGTACGTTAGGTTAGACAGTACCAGAGAGGACATGGTGGGGTCCAGTACGTTAGGTTAGACAGTACCAGAGAGGACATGGTGGGGGTCCAGTACGTTAGGTTAGACAGGACCAGAGAGGACATGGTGGGGTCCAGTACGTTAGGTTAGATTAGACAGTACCAGAGAGGACATGGTGGGGGTCCAGTACGTTAGGTTAGACAGGACCAGAGAGGACATGGTGGGGTCCAGTACGTTAGGTTAGACAGTACCAGAGAGGACATGGTGGGGGTCCAGTACGTTAGGTTAGACAGGACCAGAGAGGACATGGTGGGGTCCAGTACGTTAGGTTAGACAGTACCAGAGAGGACATGGTGGGGTCCAGTACGTTAGACAGGACCAGAGAGGACATGGTGGGGTCCAGTACGTTAGGTTAGACAGTACCAGAGAGGACATGGTGGGGGGTCCAGTACGTTAGGTTAAACAGTACCAGAGAGGACATGGTGGGGGTCCAGTACGTTAGGTTAGACAGTACCAGAGAGGACATGGTGGGGGTCCAGTACGTTAGGTTAGACAGGACCAGAGAGGACATGGTGGGGGTCCAGTACGTTAGGTTAGACAGTACCAGAGAGGACATGGTGGGGGTCCAGTACGTTAGGTTAGACAGTACCAGAGAGGACATGGTGGGGTCCAGTACGTTAGGTTAGACAGTACCAGAGAGGACATGGTGGGGTCCAGTACGTTAGGTTAGACAGTACCAGAGAGGACATGGTGGGGTCCAGTACGTTAGGTTAGACAGTACCAGAGAGGACATGGTGGGGTCCAGTACGTTAGGTTAGACAGTACCAGAGAGGACATGGTGGGGTCCAGTACGTTAGACAGGACCAGAGAGGACATGGTGGGGGTCCAGTACGTTAGACAGTACCAGAGAGGACATGGTGGGGGTCCAGTACGTTAGGTTAGACAGTACCAGAGAGGACATGGTGGGGTCCAGTACGTTAGGTTAGACAGTACCAGAGAGGACATGGTGGGGTCCAGTACGTTAGGTTAGACAGTACCAGAGGACATGGTGGGGGTCCAGTACGTTAGGTTAGACAGGACCAGAGAGGACATGGTGGGGTCCAGTACGTTAGGTTAGACAGTACCAGAGAGGACATGGTGGGGTCCAGTACGTTAGGTTAGACAGTACCAGAGAGGACATGGTGGGGTCCAGTACGTTAGGTTAGACAGGACCAGAGAGGACATGGTGGGGTCCAGTACGTTAGGTTAGACAGGACCAGAGAGGACATGGTGGGGGTCCAGTACGTTAGGTTAGACAGTACCAGAGAGGACATGGTGGGGTCCAGTACGTTAGGTTAGACAGTACCAGAGAGGACATGGTGGGGTCCAGTACGTTAGGTTAGACAGGACCAGAGAGGACATGGTGGGGTCCAGTACGTTAGACAGGACCAGAGAGGACATGGTGGGGGTCCAGTACGTTAGGTTAGACAGGACCAGAGAGGACATGGTGGGGGTCCAGTACGTTAGGTTAGACAGTACCAGAGAGGACATGGTGGGGGTCCAGTACGTTAGGTTAGACAGTACCAGAGAGGACATGGTGGGGTCCAGTACGTTAGGTTAGACAGTACCAGAGAGGACATGGTGGGGTCCAGTACGTTAGGTTAGACAGTACCAGAGAGGACATGGTGGGGTCCAGTACGTTAGGTTAGACAGTACCAGAGAGGACATGGTGGGGTCCAGTACGTTAGGTTAGACAGTACCAGAGAGGACATGGTGGGGTCCAGTACGTTAGACAGGACCAGAGAGGACATGGTGGGGGTCCAGTACGTTAGACAGTACCAGAGAGGACATGGTGGGGGTCCAGTACGTTAGGTTAGACAGTACCAGAGAGGACATGGTGGGGTCCAGTACGTTAGGTTAGACAGTACCAGAGAGGACATGGTGGGGTCCAGTACGTTAGGTTAGACAGTACCAGAGGACATGGTGGGGGTCCAGTACGTTAGGTTAGACAGGACCAGAGAGGACATGGTGGGGTCCAGTACGTTAGGTTAGACAGTACCAGAGAGGACATGGTGGGGTCCAGTACGTTAGGTTAGACAGTACCAGAGAGGACATGGTGGGGTCCAGTACGTTAGGTTAGACAGGACCAGAGAGGACATGGTGGGGTCCAGTACGTTAGGTTAGACAGGACCAGAGAGGACATGGTGGGGGTCCAGTACGTTAGGTTAGACAGTACCAGAGAGGACATGGTGGGGTCCAGTACGTTAGGTTAGACAGTACCAGAGAGGACATGGTGGGGTCCAGTACGTTAGGTTAGACAGGACCAGAGAGGACATGGTGGGGTCCAGTACGTTAGACAGGACCAGAGAGGACATGGTGGGGGTCCAGTACGTTAGGTTAGACAGTACCAGAGAGGACATGGTGGGGTCCAGTACGTTAGGTTAGACAGGACCAGAGAGGACATGGTGGGGTCCAGTACGTTAGACAGGACCAGAGAGGACATGGTGGGGTCCAGTACGTTAGGTTAGACAGTACCAGAGAGGACATGGTGGGGTCCAGTACGTTAGGTTAGACAGGACCAGAGAGGACATGGTGGTGTCCAGTACGTTAGATTAGACAGGACCAGAGAGGACATGGTGGGGGTCCAGTACGTTAGGTTAGACAGTACCAGAGAGGACATGGTGGGGGTCCAGTACGTTAGGTTAGACAGTACCAGAGAGGACATGGTGGGGTCCAGTACGTTAGGTTAGACAGTACCAGAGAGGACATGGTGGGTCCAGTACGTTAGGTTAGACAGGACCAGAGAGGACATGGTGGGGTCCAGTACGTTAGACAGGACCAGAGAGGACATGGTGGGGGTCCAGTACGTTAGGTTAGACAGTACCAGAGAGGACATGGTGGGGTCCAGTACGTTAGGTTAGACAGTACCAGAGAGGACATGGTGGGGTCCAGTACGTTAGGTTAGACAGTACCAGAGAGGACATGGTGGGGTCCAGTACGTTAGGTTAGACAGTACCAGAGAGGACATGGTGGGGGTCCAGTACGTTAGGTTAGACAGTACCAGAGAGGACATGGTGGGGTCCAGTACGTTAGGTTAGACAGGACCAGAGAGGACATGGTGGGGTCCAGTACGTTAGGTTAGACAGTACCAGAGAGGACATGGTGGGGTCCAGTACGTTAGGTTAGACAGGACCAGAGAGGACATGGTGGGGTCCAGTACGTTAGGTTAGACAGTACCAGAGAGGACATGGTGGGGGTCCAGTACGTTAGGTTAGACAGGACCAGAGAGGACATGGTGGGGTCCAGTACGTTAGGTTAGACAGTACCAGAGAGGACATGGTGGGGTCCAGTACGTTAGGTTAGACAGTACCAGAGAGGACATGGTGGGGTCCAGTACGTTAGGTTAGACAGTACCAGAGAGGACATGGTGGGGTCCAGTACGTTAGGTTAGACAGTACCAGAGAGGACATGGTGGGGTCCAGTACGTTAGGTTAGACAGTACCAGAGAGGACATGGTGGGGTCCAGTACGTTAGGTTAGACAGTACCAGAGAGGACATGGTGGGGTCCAGTACGTTAGGTTAGACAGTACCAGAGAGGACATGGTGGGGTCCAGTACGTTAGGTTAGACAGTACCAGAGAGGACATGGTGGGGGTCCAGTACGTTAGGTTAGACAGTACCAGAGAGGACATGGTGGGGTCCAGTACGTTAGGTTAGACAGTACCAGAGAGGACATGGTAGGGTCCAGTACGTTAGGTTAGACAGTACCAGAGAGGACATGGTGGGGTCCAGTACGTTAGGTTAGACAGTACCAGAGAGGACATGGTGGGGTCCAGTACGTTAGGTTAGACAGGACCAGAGAGGACATGGTGGGGTCCAGTACGTTAGGTTAGACAGGACCAGAGAGGACATGGTGGGGGTCCAGTACGTTAGGTTAGACAGTACCAGAGAGGACATGGTGGGGTCCAGTACGTTAGGTTAGACAGTACCAGAGAGGACATGGTGGGGTCCAGTACGTTAGGTTAGACAGGACCAGAGAGGACATGGTGGGGTCCAGTACGTTAGACAGGACCAGAGAGGACATGGTGGGGGTCCAGTACGTTAGGTTAGACAGTACCAGAGAGGACATGGTGGGGTCCAGTACGTTAGGTTAGACAGGACCAGAGAGGACATGGTGGGGTCCAGTACGTTAGACAGGACCAGAGAGGACATGGTGGGGTCCAGTACGTTAGGTTAGACAGTACCAGAGAGGACATGGTGGGGTCCAGTACGTTAGGTTAGACAGGACCAGAGAGGACATGGTGGTGTCCAGTACGTTAGATTAGACAGGACCAGAGAGGACATGGTGGGGGTCCAGTACGTTAGGTTAGACAGTACCAGAGAGGACATGGTGGGGGTCCAGTACGTTAGGTTAGACAGTACCAGAGAGGACATGGTGGGGTCCAGTACGTTAGGTTAGACAGTACCAGAGAGGACATGGTGGGGTCCAGTACGTTAGGTTAGACAGGACCAGAGAGGACATGGTGGGGTCCAGTACGTTAGACAGGACCAGAGAGGACATGGTGGGGGTCCAGTACGTTAGGTTAGACAGTACCAGAGAGGACATGGTGGGGTCCAGTACGTTAGGTTAGACAGTACCAGAGAGGACATGGTGGGGTCCAGTACGTTAGGTTAGACAGTACCAGAGAGGACATGGTGGGGTCCAGTACGTTAGGTTAGACAGTACCAGAGAGGACATGGTGGGGGTCCAGTACGTTAGGTTAGACAGTACCAGAGAGGACATGGTGGGGTCCAGTACGTTAG